>NC_142930.1:68840443-68890443 GCF_046866305.1 Octopus bimaculoides
AAGTCTAATCATGCACAGAGAGTGAATGTGTGATCTTCTTTACTGTTGCATCTCACCAATGAACCTTTTTGGGACCAAACAGTGACTGGTGACGAGAAATGGGTTCTCTATAAAAATGTCAAGCACCAAAGACAGTGGGTCGGGAAAGGAGAAATACCGGCACTCCAGGTAAAAGGTCTTCACCCACATAAGGTGTTGTTATTTGTTACATGGGATATGAAAGGCTTAGTCCACTTTGAACTTTTAAACCCAAAGCAAATAATAACAAAGGAGATCTACTGTGAGCAGCTTGAGTGGCTTAAGTCAGCGCTAGAAGAAAAACGACTATCTTTGGTTTCAAGACGAAAGGTGTTCTACCATTAGGATAATGCTCAGCCACATACAGTGAGGATGACATTTCAAAGGCTAGAGTAGTTTGAATGGGAAACAATGCCTCACCCACCATATTCGCTAGACATTGCCACATCTAATTATCATTTATTCCAGTCTTCAATAATCATTTGATTGGAAAAAATATGAATTCTGTAGATGATGTCAGAACAGTACTGGAAGAGTATTCTTCATCACAGACAAGTGAATTTTGGAAGGGGAGCCAGGAAATGTGTCAAGGCTGACAGAAAGCGGTCCAGCTTCCTAGGGCTAAATAGCAGCAGTATGATTCCCTTATTGGGACTGTCACGTTAAGTTGACAGTATACAACTGCTATATATATACACACACACACATGTTCAAATGTTACATCACTGAAGACTCCACATTTCTCACAATACAACCCTCTTTTAAAAGCAGTTAGGGTCTTATAGAATTAAAAACTCCATTGCTCTCACTCATTAGAATATTTTGGTATGGTTTTTGCAGTTAGATACCCTTCCTAAAACCAACCACTTTACAGTGTGTACTGGATGCTTTTTACGTGGTGCCAGCACCAGTGATTTTTATGTGGCACCAGCACCAACAGGGTCACTGAGTAACCTGCAAGACAAAAAGATCCTCAGATGGGAGGAGAGAGTAGTAGTGAGGGTGATGGTGGCTTTGTGCTAGTCGATGAGAAATAAGAGGTATAGAGGGACAGAGGTAGATATCCTATGGTAGAGCAAATACATGAATACTCCAGTTGAAAAAGAAAGGAAGGTGGGTTAGTAAGATAAAGAGAGCAATAATGAGAGATGGTGGCGAAGATGTGTCAGGATATGCGCTTGGGGGACATTGTGGGTGGTGAGAATAAGTGGTTATACAGAGGTTTGGACAGGGTGGATGGGCAGAGTAGAGGTAACTGAGGTAAATGATGGAATGAAATATAGGAGAGGCTCAGGGGCAGGTGTTTGCAATAGGTATATGAGGGCATTAAGGGTGATAGCAGATAAGTGAGGTGTTAATTATGGAGAACAACACAGGAGAGAGGAAGCACAAAAAGGAGGTGGTTGGTGGAGACAGTAGGTGGTGGAAGATAATGGAAGTGGTTCAGGGTGGGGAAGGAGATAACTGAGAAAGCAAGGGGATGTAGTATGCAGATATTCTGCTCTCTGGTGATAGAGAGGTGATGTGTGTTAGGGGATGAAAGGCAAGGGGAAATGGTTGCCAAGGCAGAGAGGATGCAGGTAGGCATGGAGCAAAGCCCCTCACAGACAAGCAATAACCAAGGTGGTTTAGGATATCAATTCCGTTGTGGTGAATGGGTCTTCTTGAGTACAGAAAGGCACCAGATATCTCAGCTCTTTGTCATTTATATATACATAACTCAGTGCAATGATCCAAACGAGAAAGTCACAAAGAGATGAGAGTTGGAAGGAGCCTATAGATGGCGAGTTTTGCCAGAAGATTCATAAGCCAGATATGGTCAAATGTTTTACAAACCTGACCAAATTATATCATGGGGAAAAAATGAACATTTAATGTAGAAGTTTAGACTCAGGTCAGGCTTAAATAAGCAGATCTATGATCAAAGACATTCTGACTGTAACCAGTTTGCCTTTTTCTATAGTAAGGATTACACAGTTCAATGTTTGCTTCATTTTATAAGATAATAGAGTGTGATTTTGAGAGCTTCAGATGCTACTTCTAGCAGTTCACATAACTGTGTAAAGGCATCTACATTAGTTCAATGAATGTATAAATCGTTGTGGTGGTAGTGATAGTAACAATAATGATACTCTAAAACGTAATAGATGGTTTAAAACAAAAAAAATTCTTTTTAAGATGGCATGGTGTGATGTGAGAGATTCTGTTATTTTAAAAAGTCGAGTGCCATATAGAGGCTTCCTACGAGTGTTACAGGTGGAACACACTTAGTCATTCAAGTAATTCTCTATCATGGGTTATACAATAAACTTAGAAACATGTACGCATGCATATGTCATATCCCTTTGAGGAAAACCATTGCCAACAGCCTAAGAGGAAGAGAAAGCATGAATACATAATCAACATCACATTCCCTTTGTTTCACTTCTAATCCTTGTTAGCTGTGCAGAAAATTCTTTGCTGAGGTTTAATAAGACAATAACACATATGTGGTTTCACTAGCTGGATTTAAAGATGAGATCCACTCTTATCTACATGATTTTTTACTTGTTTTAGTCATTTGACTGCAGCCATGCTAGGGCATCACCTTGAAGTGTTTTAGTCAAACAAATCCATCTCAGGTAGTACTTATTCTATCGGTCTCTTTTTACCGAACCATTAAGTTACAGGGAAGTAAACATACCAGCACTGGTTGTCAAGAGGTGGTGGGGGACAGACAGACACAAGGGCACAAACACACATATATATATATAAACACACATATACGATGGGCTTCTTTCAGTTTCTGTCTACCGAAACCACTCACAAGGGTTTGGTTGGCATGAGGCTATAGTAGAACACACCTGCCTGAGGTGCCATGCAGTGAGACTGAACCCAGAACTTTTTTGTTAGGAAGCAAACTTTTTACCACATAACAACGCCTGTGACCAAACATTTTGGTTAGCTTAGCTAATCTTATCTCTTTTGTTTTCAGATTTTAAACACTCTCAGGAGTGTTAGGTCAACTAATCATGTGGATCTCAGTTAATCAAAGATTTTCAACCTACCATGTTACATGCAGGACTCTGCCTTATATGTATTTAATATGAAAATTGCTCCCCAGAGGTAGTTTCCTTCAACAAAATATTGCTGATTTTCATAATCTGTATCACTACATTACTTGTTTTCCTATAAAAGTGAACCGCTTCTAAATCTGCAGAATCAAATGAACGTTTCACTGAGGACGTCTAATAAGACTGCAATATATACGGTTCTTTCACCAGTTGGCTATTAAAAGATAACACACTCACATCTGCATAGAATATATTTTGCTAAATTTTTTTGGTCATCTGATCTTAATGGGGTTATATCCTTTGTTATTAGATTCTATAAACACCCCATAGAGGGAGTTTTTATCTAGTTGAAGAGATAAAGTTTGTTGCTTGAAGTTAATCAACTCTGATACATGCATGAAATCCTATAATGGTATATAGCCAACTAAGCTTGTTTGGCAAATTGTCTGGCAGAACAGAGTCAAGGTTTTTTTTTTTCGTTTTTGCAGAATTCTGTTTTAAGCATGCTATTTTAACCCCTCATAACTTTTTTTATTTTCAGAAACTTTTTGCAAATTTGTATTTTACACACAACTACAAAAGAATTTTTAATTTTTCGAAATTAAAAAAAAAAAGATTTTTCAAAAATCTTTCTCCCCATAAACATATTTAATGGTCTATTGCTGGGATTTAAGCCAAAAATTCGGACTGTCCGTATTTTAAACTGTGATTTAAAAAAAAAGGAAATTCGAAAAATTAAAAAAAATTTTTTTAAATAAGGACAGTCCGTATTTTGGGCTTAAATCCCAGCAATAGACCATTAAATGTGTTTATGGGTAGAAAGGTATTGAAAAACATCATCAATACGTCAGTGACAAAGAAGGAGGATATGAGGTGGTCATGAGATGTGCTAAAAATCACGCACCAATTTTTTTTTTTTTTAATGCATAATCGTATGAATTCCCGTGTGTAGAACACAAATTCGCAAAAGTTTTCTGAAAATTCCAGGAAAATAAAGAAGTTACGGGGAGTTTAATAGAGTGAATAAGCAGAATTTCGCCTTTTTTTGTTTTTGCTAAAGAGTAAAAAGTTAGAAAAGTGTTACAGTACATGTGTGTACATTGCTGCAGAAAGGTCATATCAACAATTGGAACTGTCCTCTTCATAAAATACTCTGCTTTTCACAATGTCGACGAAGCCACGAAATGTATGGAGAGACTATTCAAAAGTTTCACCTATGTACTGAATGTTTATTATTCAGGCAAAACGCTAAATAATAAAGAACTATTTAGTTGCTGTGTATATAGAATGTTTGTAACAAGTTTATTTATTAGTTTCATTGTGTAGCTGTCGAAGTTAAAAAGTTTGGGCAACTTTAAGAGAAGAAAACGGTGTTTACAAATTCAATCAATTTGGTTTTAAGTGTAAGTAAAACCTACAAAAATATGTATAAAAATTAATGAGAACAATCACACAGTGAGTTATAAATAATTGAATTTCAGATCAGAATAAACACTAGTGAAATATATACTATTGGCCTTTTTCTGGGAAAAAGTTACATTAAAATTGTTCCATATTTACATACTCTGAGGGATACACACACACACACACACACACACACACATACAAAATGTTACGATAAAAAAAACTTCGAGAAGGGAGATTAATTATTTCATTTGATATTTTGTTTTAGATCTTGGTCTAGAAAAATATGGACTGTGTCTATGGCCACTGTGCAGGCATTTAAGATAATTTTAATATTTAATCTACATCCTACAGACGTTCAAGTTGAGAATCGGCAACAACACTGCTACCAGTCAGGAACTCTAATGGTCACATCATGGACACGTTTCTTTCTTTTTTTCTTTTCTTTTTTATATGGCTCTCTTAGACTGGTAGGGTTTGGTAGAGTTCCGCAACTTGTTAACACCCAGGTCAGACCTACGATGAAAGGTGTCCCTACTACGATGTCCTTTAATATGCCTAGAACTATATTGACTATGTCCTTTCGCTGGTTGGGAGCTTTTATAATTGGAGTGACTGGGGTATTAGTCGTGTCCCCCATGGTGAAAAAGAGACAAAATGAAATGGCTTGAAGTGCTGGAAACAGAAATTCCCTCTTGTATAAAATGAAGATAGCAATATTTGCTCCACAGTTCTGTAAGCAAACAAATAAACAAATGTGATTTGAGGAATATTCGGCTGTTGTCACAAGCAAGTAAGCCATCATTGGTTCGCAAGTGATGTTTAGAGCTGTAGCAGATTTTCATGTAATATATTTGATACCGTATCGCACAGATATTATCTATGAGTGCTAGACTTGAAAAGAAATTTTTTTTAACTCAACAAAGAACTTAGGCAGAGTTTTCAGACTATTTTCAACATCCAAATAATTGTTTTTTCAACTTACTCAAATAGATGACACATTAACTCAATTTTTGCATACAAGTTTTTAAAAGTTTTTTGTTTGTTTGCTTTTTCTTTGATCAATGGATTTCTACTGAAACTCTGGCAATTCTGCATCACTCCCGGAGTGATGTGTTGGCGATATGTGACGGCGGCACCCAGCCCAAAAAATACTATCACATTCATTATCTCGGAAGTATCATAACGTAAATAAATGTTGTCTGACCCATTTATGAAATTATTTCTCACAACGTATATGAAATTCATACGTGGCTATGTACTATCGTCACTGTTGATTATTGATATTCTAACATATGACAAGACAGCAAAACTAATCTGCAAAATAATTGCAAGTTAGGTTAATAAACCAAATTAGGAAATAAAAAGAATATTTTCTTATAAATCTAATAATCTGTTTATGCCTTTTCAAGTATTGCTGGTCCAATAATAATAGATCACGAGAAATGACATTTATAAACAACAGAAATACCGAAATCATAAACAAAACGTGTAAATACGGTTATTTTTGCAATGAAATTTTTAATTTGGTGGCATATAACTGGAAATCTTATGAATTTAGAAATGGTAAGTCAAAATAAGTCCCAAACATAAGAAAAATATGACAAGCAGGATTGTTGTTTATTTGGGGAGTCAGCAAATATCTTAATATAATAAATATAATCTAAGTTGGAAATAAACTTAATATTCAGTTTTTAAGCTAAAATAATGTATCTATCAGGAGTGGGGACGACTGACAATATAACCTGGGGAGGAAGTCGATATATTTCAGATTGTTTATTTTCGAATCGAACTAAAACACTATATTAAAGTTATCTTATAGCCATGGTCGTCCATATACATATACTTCATATACTAAATAAACAGACATTTTCTTTTTAGAAAGTCTGCGGACTGTCGTTTAGATTCGAGACAGATTAAGAAAGAGATTTTTGAAAATATGGAATAATAAAACAGCGTTCCACGTTGACTGGTTGAAGGAATAGAATATGAAGATTGTTGTTTATTTCTTCAGACTACCAATACATACATCTGCTGGTTTTAGGAAATGAATACGTATACCGTACGTACACACATATGTGTCGTGTGTGTGTGTGTAGGTAGATCCGGCCTCCGTCTTCAGGGTGGAGAAATATGTGTGTGTCTATGCATACATACATACGTGATAGATAGATAGATAGATAGATAGATAGAATATTTGTAAGTTAAACCTTTGAGACACAAAATATTCATAGCAAGTATATCAAATAGACAAAAGTGTAGCAATAAAACTTACGGGTTGATTTGGGTAAACATCAGAAAGATGGCTTTTAAGTTTTCTAACAGTCCATTCAAGCATACAATCAACTGTAACATCCGCGATTCGCTGGTTGGGAGCTTTTACAATTAGAGTGATTGGGGTATTGGTCGTGTCCTCCATGGTGAAAAGAGACAAAATGAAATGGCTCGAAGTGCTGGTAACACAAATTCCCTCTTTCTCAAATGGAGATAGCAGTATATGTTCCACAGTTCTGTGAGCAAATAGATAAACAAACAATATCGTTGTCGAGAAGAAACAACAAAAAACTTGACTGATGTAATAAGAGCTATAGCAGTAAAGCAGGACAAGTTGTAAACGGTGTTAACCTATATATTTAGGAATGAGCTTTTAGTGAAGGAAGGGTGGAGCTGGATCTGAGTGGACGGTGACAAAACACGTAGACCACTGAAACTATCCTAGACTACTTGTGTTTATGGGGTGTCTAAGTTTCTAAAATTATTAACAATCTGGCGAGAAAATGTTAGTATTAGCTTATAAAGATTATTTTTTGCAGTTTACTGTTCTACAAGACGTAACATCAAAACAGATGTATAGTATTTTCTTTGTTTAAGGAATTAATGTAAAATGTCATATAAGAATCGAAATAAAAAGAGAAAGAGTCAAATTCTTTTACAAGTTGCAGTTCTGGCACGAAAGTTGAAAGTCTGCTAGGCTGCATTATAGTATTATTATACAAGATGCATCATAGTTTCCCAGAGAAACGTCAGTTTTGGTAGATTACTTCTCATCATTGCTGACTTTGTAATTTTTTTCTTCTTTGATATGAAGGTGTTTGGTAAAAGATAAACGTGTCAAAAGACTATTTCAAGAGATGACAGACACAATTTGAGGCCTCACTTTGATTTATAAAATGTTGATGGTGATGTCAAATTCTATACTTCGATGACCTCATTGACTCCATCACCAGCGGAAGGAGCCGGAACAGGAAGTACACGTATCAAATTCGTGCAACACGGACAAAATATTTCACTGTTTACTCAATAAAGCGTTACAAACGATGGGGGAAAAAAAAAAGAAAACAAAACGATAATACTGGGTATCAGTGATCAGGTTATACTCATATCATATACGACTTCGATTATTAACTATGGAAGAAGAATAAAGAAATTAATGTAGAACGTCTGTTTAATTTGTAGTTGAGCCCCGACAGATATCTGTTGCGTCATGCGACCTTAGATTAAATTCTTTCCAAAACAAATACAATGATGATCCGCGACTTAATGATTGGTTGATATAAGTTTAAAAAAAAAAAAAAAAACAAATGTTCTGTAAATCTAGATTTTCTAAAATATGATTCAGAGTTGGTTTAAACTCTTGAAGTAAACATCCCTTTAGGGAAATTATTTTATTAGATTTTAGGTATTTAATCCACTCTGAACACAAATTTGTGAATAACAAAACAAGGGCAGGTTGAATTTTATAGGTATGTGGTTCCCAAAGGAAAGGATCAGAGTGACTTAAATATTAAAGTTGACGAAAGGAAATTTTTTTAGGGCGAACTGAATTAAGTGCAGGAGAAAAAAAAACAAACAAAAAATGAAACTTTTATAGTAAACTTAGCAGAAATAAGTAATAGTGATTTTTTTTCCTGAATAAACAGTAGAGTGTGTGTGTTAGAGAGAGAGAGAGAGAGAGAAAGAGAGTGTGTGTTTGTGAACAACAATCAATTTCAATTTGGAAACAGTTCACAGTTCTACAGTGCAGATAGAGTAGTTCTGATGCAACTCTCTGTATATGTGAAGTGTACTTTTGAATTTTGTGGATGATTTTTAAGCATGTCATGTATATGCGTGATTAAGTTAAATACTTTGGACAAGTTAAATGATTTTGTTAGAGTCGATGTGTATGTATACACACACGCACACACACACAAACACACACGCATGTAATTTATAGTTGAGAAGCTACATCAGTGACGTAAAGGCCTTGAGTTTCAGACCAAAAACACTCATCAAATTGTACTTTGGCACAAGATCCTCGGCGCTTGAATCATTGATATAGTTTATTGACTATAAATAAGATACAACACTCTGTTTTATGTATTCAGTTCTGGTTCTTCCCCCTCCTCCCTTTCTATCTTTCTCTCCTTGTGTGTGTGTTTCCTTGCCTAGATATTGCATGACAATTGTAGCTGAATGTCAGTGTTATTCATTTCCAGTCTTCTGTAATAAACATGTCCAGCTAAAGGGAAATGTTACCTTACTTAGAAACAGGTTAGGATTTGTGACAGGAAGGGCATTTAGCAGTAGAAAATCTGTCATCGATTTCCCTCTGGCCTACACAAGCAAGGAAAGTGAATTATGATGATGATGAAGTAGTGTCCTGTCCAGATGAAGATATATCTCTGATCATATTAACTCATCAGAATTCAGAGATAAGCACCAACCCTGATGAACACAGCAATCCATGCAAGAACGTTCATCTTTTACATACTAGATGAACAACTCCATATATGACATATACTTCTGTGAGTATACACAAAGACCAGTTTTTCAAAGTCATTTTTAATCTTGGTTTGACATCTTATACACCCATGCACACACTCACACACACACACACATACAAACACGCACACACACACACATACATATTATGTCAAACTTGGCTGAACAAATGAACAGATACATTATTTACATTTGACGGATATTTGTCCCTCATCTTGTTTGTTGTTAACACGTTTCGGCTGATATAGGCTCCAGCCTTCATCAGGTGTCTTGGGGAAATTTCGAACCTGGGTTCTCATTCCTAAGGTATTTTTCGATGATGATGATGTTGTTGTTGTTGTTGTTGTTGTTGCTGCTGTTGTTGTTGTTGTTGTTATTATTATTATTCAGGTCACTGCCTGGAAACCGAAATTGGAATCTTGGGGTTAGTAGCCCACGCTCTTAACCACTGCGTCACGGCATATGACGTCATCGCTCTTATACTCTACTATCCCTTTATAAAATACAGAGGTGCTATTTCCGCTGTCAGCCTTGTCTGCCCTGTGGATTAGCGTGAGTGCCTGTCACCACTCCTTTTGCCATTCAGTCGTATTCTGTCTTTTTATCAAATCGAAGAGAAGTCGCACCAACTTGCATAGTCACGAATCAGAGCAAGGGACAACGGTCAGACGGTAGGTGATAACAGACGCAATAAACACCTGTACCACCTCCACCCTCCCTTTCAGGGACAGCGCCCTTCCAGACTAGGGCCTCCATCCTGCCTGCGACCTCGCTCCAATTCTCTGTTCCAAACCAAACTCCAAGCAACTGAACAGGACCATCCGTCTAGTGCCCCATTAGACATTATCGGCTTGGACATTGGACATTATCGGCTTGCCGCTCCAAGTGCCGAGCCGCAAACCAATGGACTTGTCCTTGTTAACTTTTGCCCCTGCCACCGCCTTGTATCCTGTGATTGCATCCTCTACACAAGGTAGCTGAGCTACATTCGACACAGTGATGGTGACATCATCCACATATGCAGATACAGACTTACCACATCCGATGTCATTGGAGATGCCCCCTAAACTCTCCAACCGCTGCAGCAATGACTCAAGAGTCAGTACATACAGAAGCAGAGACAGGGGGCACCCTTGACGAACCGAACGCTTGATCTCAAACGGCTCTGACAGGTAACTGTTTATTTGGACTGTGGATTTGATGCCACCATAAATGGCCTTGATCCAACTGTGAAAGACCAAGCCTAGCCCAGCCGCCCCAAGGACTGCTGCCAGGTACTGGTAGTCTACCCTATCGAAAGCTTTACTTTGATCTTAATAGACCAATGCCCCACCTTTACCGGATACTTTACCTACCCTGTCTAAAGTGTAGCATAAGAGATGAAGATTGTCCTGGATTGACCTGCGTCAAACTTTTTGCAAACACCTTGGCCAAAATCTTTAACTCTACATTGAGTAGAGTTATGGGCCTAAAGTTACTAATATGATCTCCCTTGCTCGGGTCTTTTCTGATCAGTGTCACCACTCGCCGACTTACAGAGCTGGGAATCCTCCCATTCTGCTGCCCGTTCGGTTAGACGTAGGCCAGTAAGTGTCCGAACAAGTCCAGCATACTACGATAAAATTTATAGGGCAGATCATCCAGCGCTGGCGACTTGTCCCCGGTGCATTCAGCCAGCACCCCCTCAACCTCTGCAGCTGTAATTGGCCCTTCACAACATTCCGCCTCCCACGCTGAGAGTCGTAGCCCGCTGGGGAGGAAGTCCATGGTCCAGCACCCCGCTTGTCCCAAACAACCGGGCGAAATATTGGTGAAAAGCCTCTTGCATCTCCTCCTGTCCTTTAATCGTATGCCCCTGCTTGTCAATCAAAGACTTTATAGAGGCTTCACTGCCTCTCCGACTTTCCACATGATGTGCCCATCTGGCAACATTAATACCTTCTCTACCCACTGCACGTAACTTAGCCCTGACTCTACACCCTTCGTGTTTGGCTTTGAGATGATGGAATAACACTGCTCTTGCTGCCATCACTCTGGATGAAAAGCCAGCTTCCATAGCCTCCTCTAATTCCTTAATTAGATTTCCTTCGATTCTAGTCTTCTCTAAACTTAGCTGTTTACAAAATCTAAGAGACTCAGAACGAATGGCTTGCTTGAGGGCGCACCACCATCTATTATTAATGATGGCGCCGCATAATGCCTTCTGCACTAACTCCTTAACCTGAGCACGGAAGACTTTACAAGTCAAAATAGACTTGTTCATCTTCCAGTACCCTGGTCCCTGTCTATGACACTTAACTAGGTGCACCTCACACGTCACAAATTTGTGATCCGTGTAAGGTACACAACAAAAGCATGGACAATTAAACGTATTCCTCTCTCTCTCTCTCTCTCTCTCTCTCTCTCTCTCTCTCACGAATATCCTATCTAAATAAGATCTGTATGAACTGTTGTTATTAGACCACGTCCACTGTGGAACGAGCGGTTCATCCAGTCTATATCGGTCTACTAGTTTATAGCTCCCTAGTAGCCTTTTTAGGCTAGGACTTCCCCTTCTATCAGTCGAGCCAACACTATTCACCTGTGCGTCGAGAATAGTGTTAAAGTCTCCTGCTAAAACTAGAGTTTTTGACGTCACCAGAAAGCTCTCCAGGTCTCGAAAAAATACAGCTTGTTTACACTCCCTAGGAGCATAAACAGCTACCAAACTGAAGGACTGCTTACTTGCATGTGTCACATCTAGGACGACCAGCCTATTTTCTGGGTCCAGAAAGACTGTATTTACCTGTACGTCCAAGTTTTTTTCTGAACAAGACAACCACGCCCCCGCCTCCCCGTCGACTAGAAGAAATAAATTTCTCATAGCCATTTAGCAGAGGTGAAAACACCTGTGGCCCGTTCAGCTTGGACTCAGTCACCACACATATATCAATTTCTAGTGACCTGAGGTCGTCCAGGAGTCAAGTTTGCTTCCATTTCAACACCAGGCCACAAGCATTTACACAACCTAACTTAACTTCCATGGTAAAAATAAGAAACTTACATTTTAAATATGGGGAGGGACTGCACAAATTCGCCAACCTCCCCTTCCTTTTCTTTCTGAGGTGTAGTCTCTGGTGTAGCCACTGTTCTAAGCACAAATCTTTTGTTGGCCATCTCTTGGCTAACATCTTGTATGTCCTGCAGGTATCTTGCTTTAGATTGTTCGAATAGTTCTGCTTCTATCCTTGCCAACTGTATATTCGGTGGCATACTTTGTATTGGTTGAAAAATATACGTTTTTTTTTTTTTTATGCGAAGTTATTATTCTCTCTAGAACACTATTTTTGTCATTGTATTTCACAATCCTTTCTCCTAGTGTATTTTTAGGGGTGGGTTGGTGGCGGGTTTCAACTTGGGGTGGATTGGGGAGTTTTTTCTGTGTGTTTGCGTTTTGTGTAGATGTTTTCTTTGCAAGGAGAGAGGAGTCTTGGGCATGGGCTTTTTTTCTTTTATGTGAAACCACTGTGGTAAATTCCATTTCCTCTTCGGCTTCCTTCTGGTGTGTGTTTTCTACATTTTGTTTATTCCTTTCTTCCGCTTTTCTTGTGACGCTTTCCATCACTTTCTTGTTACTTTCTTTTTGGGGAGGGACTTCAGCCTTTTTCTGTTGTTTTTTTATTTTTTTATTTTTTCGCACTCCGAGCGGACGTGCCCTTTTTTTCCACATTTAAAGCATCTGGGTCTACGTCCCTCAACTGACACTCTAGCGCTCAGTCCCTCCCCTATAAAAATGCAGACTGGCCTTGATTCGAGCACGTCATTTAAGGCTTGAACCACCATCTCAAGTGTTTGGCCTTTCCAGTTTAGAGCCTCTCTCTTTTTCATCTGGAGCATTGTTATCTCCTCCTCTGAGTCATAAATTATGGCCGCTGCCATCCTTGTTATGTCGTAACCAGCTGCTATTTCCTCTATAGTTATTTTTGCAGTTCTCCAGCCTAGGTAAGTCGGGAGCAACATTATTTCATCACTTTTAAAAGTTTGCGTCGATATTTCTTTTGCTGTTTCAGCATTCTCGAATTGCACCCCAACAGTGGCGCTTCTTGGTCCTCGACCGGCATAGGTAATTTTTCCCCATATGGGGGTAAGGCACTTCTCTACCACCTCGTTCTTCACTGACATATTTTGTATACTACCATTCTGGCAGTTAAGTTTTGTATCATATCCTGTGGTGGCAGAAGTTTTGTTTCGTTGCCACTTTTCTTTACAAGGTTTCGAATCTTAAATAATTCTTCCTTAGACACCTCCAATTCACAGAAATTGCCACCAACAGCAGCAGAGAAATTTGGATTTTCCTTTCCTTCCTGATTACCAACTTGGTTACTTTCTTTCATTACCAGGAAATCCTCCATTGAGAACAGAAAGTCAACATTCGACAACAGATTTAATTCCATTTTTACAAATGGTCCTCGGAAGTTCAAAAGGAAGCATAAATATTTTTGTCAAAAAATGACAAAAATTTATTTTTCACCCTGCAACAGGCACAAAACAGTTCAATAATTTGTACAAAAAAAAAAAAAAACAATTTTCTGCCCCGTAGGACGAAAACTTTTTTCAAAACGACAACAGTTCAATTCAAACAAGAGTTCAAACGTAACAATTTCAACAGAAAAACCAACAACAACAAAAAAACATTAACCAAATAAACTCACTAAGCAACAGCAGCTGAACATAGAAGAGTGAAAACCACCGGTTGGCAATGTATTTCTTTATTAAGATTATAATATCTGACACAGAAGGGACAAACAAGACAGAACAAACAGATAAATGTTACAGTGAGTTTGGATGAAACTTTAAAATTTTGATAATTACATAATATAATATATTCTGAACTTTTTATGGCTGGGGCGGGGATTCACCCTGATGGGTGGAAAGCCCAGTGACTATACCTTTATCTTTCTCCATGGAGATTAAGCAGCGTCTCTTGCATCCATCTTTCTTACCACATCCTTCCATCTTTTCTCGAACACACCTCACAACAGTCGTCTCCTCTCCAGCCCTATCTTGCTCTTCAGATATCTGAAATAAGTGAGCAATCCAGGGCCAGAGATGAAGGTTCCCATCTTGTCTTCCAAACACACTCTTTCAACACTGCCACTGTAAGGAGAAAACATGCTTCACCTCCCTTCGAGAGTCCGGTGGATGGCACAATCTTTATTATAGATCCAGCTGATAGCTGTACTCTACCTAGGTGTGACAACACATGTTCAACGTAAATTATCAAGCCTGAAAGCTCCCGACAGTGTACAAAAGTGTGCTAGACGGTTTCATTGTCCAGCTCACATCTTGGACATGTCGTTGGCCATTCCGTACCTGGATAACTTATTGCAAACAGGTAAGGCATTCCTGTAACACTGCCAGGTCAGGGAATTTTGGTAATTATCCAAATACCCTGGCCTGAAAGTCTTTTAGAACAGGTTGATAAGTTGGTTCGAACCCCAGAGCCCCTCCTAGGATGTCATCATTTTTAGCCTCTACCAGCCCTCTATACAAAACCAAGGTGGTATTCCCACTGCCAGCCTTTCCTGTCTTGTGAATCAGCATGAGTGCCTGTCGGCACTCCTTTTACCATTCTGTCAGATTCCGTCTTTTAATAAAACCAGGTTTAAACCTCTCTAAGGAGGCTAGTCGTGGAAAGAATTCCTCCACCAGCGAATTCCACACCTTATTACCTTCCAGAGATGTCTCATCCTCAACGCATGTCTGCACATCATAAGCCAGGGCATCCCTAACCCGCCATTTAGCAGTTCCTGACAGCAGACGGAGCGCCTTACAAGTGACTTTCCTCCTTTCCACAAAAAGCAGAAAAGGAGACACGCCAACTTGTTTATCCACGAGTTGGGGCAAGGAACAATGGTTAGGTGGTAGGTGATTACAGATGTGATAAACACCTGTATCACCGCCACCTTTCCTTTCAGAGATAGAGCCCTCTCGGACCAAGTCCGAACTAGAGCTTCCACCCTGTTTGCCACCTCACTCCAATTCTTCTCCATTTGGGAGTCCAGTCCAAACCAAACTCCAAGCAACTTAACAGAACCATCTGTCCAGTGACCCACGACACTGGACGCTACTGGCTTGCTCCTCCAGGTGCTGAGGCGCAAACCGATGAACTTGTCCTTGTTAACTTTTGCTCCTACCACCACCTTGTATCCTTTGATAGCGTCCTCTACACAAGGTAGCTGAACCTCACTGGACACATTGATGGTGATGTTATCTGCATAAGCAGAGACTGACTCACCGCATCCGATTTCATTGGGGGTGCATCCCAAATTCTCCAACTTCTTCAGTAAAAAAACGTACAGAAGCGGGGACAGGGGACACCCTTGACAAACTGAGCGCTTGATTATATTATCCCCCTTGCTCGGGTCCTTCTGGATCAGCGTCACCACTCCCCGTGTAGACACAGGCCAGCAAGTGCCCGAACAAGTCCAGCATACTACAATAAAATTCATAGGACAGACCATCCAGCCCTGACAACTTATCCCCGGCACACTCGGCCAACACCTCTTTTACCTCCGCTGGTGTAATTGGTCCTTCACAGCATTCCGCCTCATGTGCCAAGAGTTGCGGCCCACTGGCAAGGAAGTCCTTTAAGGGCTCCCCATGCTCAAGTGAGTCGTCCTGTCCAAACAAGCCGGCGAAATGGTGAAAGGCTTGACTTTTGATCAGTCAGTAACTTTTGCCAACATCGGCCAATGAATTTGATATTTAGCTTTTGAGCGCCATTGGTTAGTTTTTTGTGTTTTTTTTTTCCATGACGTCATCACTCAGACCCTATCATGAGGTGTCTGCATTTTCTTATCAAGACTGAAAAAGGGTTCACTATTCGGGCGTAAAACAGTACAAACAAGCTGTCATCCAGAGACATTCCTCTTTATAATTTTGTTAGTGACAGTAGAAGTAGTTTCGGTTCTATAGCTCTGTGGACATGTCGTTCAGTCCCTTAATGGCATATCGACTATAGCAGCTAGAACTTTGTCAAGGCGTAATTAGTGAAGGGGAGAGTCAAATGCCTTCTTAAATTTTAGTCATACAGGCAGTATACTTCGATGATGTTGTTTTGCTTCCTTAAGGGCAGTTTTATTAATAAAGAGTTATTTGGTACTGACACCGGACTTCTATTTATGTCCTCCTACTTGTTCATCTGTCACTACATTGTTTCGCAGTGATACTGGAGGTATACATTCAGGCAATCTATGAACAGCCAACTCAGAACATTTAAGCATGCTGTGAGCCTGAAGTTTTCCGCCACTTGTATTTCCTGGTTTTTAGCTATGAGTGTTGTACGTGCAACTGGAAGCCAATTTAACATTTCATGTATGTATAGATGACTAGCGTCCGTATAGTTACGTCTACCATATACCACACTCAAGGAGATATTCGTCGAAGATGTTGCGAAGTGGTATAGAAATGTAGAATCATATGAACTTCAAAAAATATGAACAGATATGTACATGATTTGAGGGATATTTGATTGCTATTTCTATTACGACAATTAACCGCACTGGAACGCGTATTCATATTTATGTATATGACAAGTTCGTATGGTTGTTTTAAATCGTATGCGGTCCATGGGAGAGAACTTCGTCTTAATTACATTATTCGCGAAAATAATAATTATGTCCCTTTAAGAGGGTTTTTTTTTTGTCTTTTCTTTTTGTTTTTTCAGTTGCAGGATTCGGACCCAGGGAAGAATCGTAACAACGAATTCTATTTCTGAATATATTTTTAGTATCTTGATAAGGCACTTAATATCTACATCATTTAACACGCGTCAAAACTGTTTAACGACTGCATTAGTGTACCTTTTCTCAAAAGATTAACATGTGATGACAAATCAGTATTAGCATTTTAATTAAGTTTCTTTTTTTGTTTATGGTGGAGGAGTTTTATTCTTTTTTTTTTCCATTCTGTTTGTGATCGAGCGGATCTTACGTTTACATCACTAGTCATCATTATCTTTCGTCAACTCTTCTCTGGGGCTCAACATTCTGAGAGTTGATAACTGCACACGTATTTCACTTCCACGAGTGCCTTCTATTGAGAGTACATATTACTTTTCTCTTCATCACTGCATGATTCCACATATATAACTATTCATAACTGAAGTTGTGTTAGTATTCTAGTTATTAATACCCGGCCGTCAACCTTTTAAATGAGCTGTACACACACAGTTTTGCTTAAATACCGGTATTTAAAGAAAATGCTAATGTATTTCGGTATGTTAGAAGGGAGGTAACCGAGTCTTGTTGCATTATAACTACTCTGATAATAGCCGGTTCGATCTTCTTACAAGATACCGAAAACTTTGTTGTTTCAACCATGGGCCTAATTTTATAGCAAGAGTAAATAGTGTATCTATTAAACATGGATATGATTCTGCATACACATCTATTTCTAACTCAAATTTGTTTGAGTATCTTAATATCATCATCATCATCAGTTAACGTCCACTTTTCCATGCTTGCATGGATCAGAAGGACTTTATCTGAGGCAAATGTTCTACGGCCGAACACGCTTCCTGTTGCCATCCCTTGCCTGTATCCAAGCAAGGTAATATTACTCTGTGGCCAGACCAGTTCTCGCCGAATATTAGAAATTAATAACAGATTTTGGACAGTGACACACACACACACACACACACACACACACACACACACATTAATTTATAATTAGTAGACAAAGACTAAAAAAATAAATATACTGGCACAGGTATGGCTGTGTAGTAAGAAGTTTGTTTCCCAACCACATGTTCCAGGTTCAGTCCTACTGCATGGCACCATAGGCAAGTGTCTTCTATAGCCTCAGACCAATTAAAGCCTTGTGAATGGATTTGGTAGACGGAAACTGAAAGAAGCCCGTCATATATATATCTATATGTTTGTATCTTTGAGTCTGTTTGTCTCCCACCACTGCTTGACAACCAGTGTTGGTGTGTTTACGTCCCCATAAATTAGCGGTTCAGCATTTGGCAAAAGAGACAATGGAATAAGTACAAGGCTTAAAAATAAAAAAGTACTGGGATCGTTCATTCAATTAAAAATCCTACAAAATGATGCCTCAGCATGGCCACAGTCTAATCTCTGAAACAAGTAAAATATTCATCGACAGACTCCATTGAACACAATTAAATTCAATATATCTACAAGATGTAGAAAATACTGTATTCACTACACATATGTAGTAAATAATGCTTACACCAAACAACATCAATGTAAATCCATGAAAACAATTTTATTTAACCACAAATCTCTCACTGTTTTGTCTATCAATTCTGTTTCTTCTCTTTCTCTCTTACTTTTAGTACAATACTACAATTAAGTAGTAGACTGAAGCGGTTGAATTCATATAATATGTAACTACATGGTCATAGGATTGATTGGGAAACTTTCACTGGTGACAAAGTGCAAATGAATTCCTTGACTTTGTTCTGGATTCAAACTAGATCCAAGTACTCCCCTCCTTCACAAATAGTAACCCTTTGGATCTGTTATTCACCATTGTTCCTGAAACTGTTATCAGCATTACTAACAGGGAACCTTTTGGTGACTGATTACACTATGATCAGCACTGTCTATAGTAGGCAGAAAGGAAACTATCACCATCACTATCACCACCACCACCACCACCTCCAAACTGCCTGCTTTGGCTGAAACAAATCTGACTAGAACTCTTATTGTAGTGAATTACAGACATACAAACAGGCTTGGATTTTCTGATTGCAAAGATGTCAATACATCCTTACATCAGCACATCTTTAATTACTTTAGGCCATCTACAAAGTATCAGTAGCCTGTAAACCCCAATAGTGCTATATGAGGGACTGCAATAGTCTGTCTTACCAAGAAAAAATGATAAGATGCTGTATGTGATTTCAGATTATGCCAAACAAAGGATAATAGAAGGCGCAACAGAGCATCCAACCATATCAAGCAGAAGACTAAAAAAGACACTACTTAAATTTGAGCCATGCATTGCAACAAACCCAGAGAATAATGTGTTCTAGAAATATGTGCATTCAAAACAGAGGCTTCATTCTGTAGGTGGCTCTCTTTGCAGTCTCTTCATGCATTAAATTACTGATGATCTCAAAGAGTGCACAAAATTTGTTGCCAAATACTATGCCAGACATACCATCTTCACTGCTATTGACATTAAATTCCATAACATCTGTTGAATTTACCTCAAACATATAAGCAACTATGTCTCCCCTGAAGCAAGTTACAGAAATGACATTAAGCTATATTTTCAGATTATAAGAACAGATCATGAGATCTTTCCTGAAGTTTGACCTGGATACAATGTAACAAGGGATTACTGACTGGTAACACAAGCTGGCTGTAAACAAGTGCACCACAATTCATTTTGGGAGGAAAAAACTCAGAATTTACCTACTCCCCACACAACACCAACATCAAGAAGTCTGCTTGTGAACGTGACTTAAGCATTATTGTCAACAATGACCTGTTTTGAATGAATCAAATTTCTAAATTTGGCAAAAACCAGCTATCTATTTAAAGCTATGTATAACTATAGTACGTCCACAATTGCAGTTTGCATCTTCTGTTTCGAACCTTCATCTTGTCAAGTATATTGATTAACTGGAAGTTGTTCAGAGATGTGCAATTAGATGAAGACACACTGTCAATCACTTATCATATCTTAAATATATTGCTTCTCTCAGTTTTGACACACTAAATTTCAACATCTAGGAGGTGATTTGGTTGAATTCCATAAGGTTATTTCTCATCTCTTCGACAACTTTGGCCACCCTTTTTTGAATTCAATACCTCTACCACTCATCATCATCATCATCATCGTTTAACGTCCGCTTTCCATGCTAGCATGGGTTGGACGATTTGACTGAGGACTGGTGAAACCGGATGGCAACACCAGGCTCCAATCTAATTTGGCAGAGTTTCTACAGTTGGATGCCCTTCCTAACGCCAACCACTCAGAGAGTGTAGTGGGTGCTTTTACGTGTCACCCACACAAAAACGGTCACGCTCGAAATGGTGTCTATTATGTGCCACCCGCACAAGAGCCAGTCCAGGGGCACTGGCAACGATCTCGCTTGAAAACCCTACAAAGTCCAGTCAGGCGGTACTGGCAATGGTCACGCTCAAGATGGTACATCTTATGTGCCACCCGCACAAAAGTCAGTCCAGGGGCACTGGCAACGATCTCACTTGGCTTGCCGGGTCTTCTCACGCACAGCACATTTCCAAAGGTCTCGGTCAGTAGTCATCGCCTCGGTGAGGCCCAATGTTCGAAGGTCTTGCCTCACCACCTCAGCCCAGGTCTTCCTGGGCCTACCTCTTTCACGGGTTCCCTCAACTGTTAGGGTGTGGCACTTTTTCACGCAGCTATCCTCATTCATTCTCACCACATGTCCAAACCAGCGCAATCATCCCTCTTGCACACCACAACTGATGCTTCTTATGTTCAGCTTTTCTCTCAAGATACTTACACTCTGACGGGTATTCACATTCACATTACACATCCAGCGGAGCATACTGGCTTCATTCCTTGCGAGCTTACGCATGTCCTCAGCAGTCACAGCCCATGTTTCACTGCCATGTAGCATGGCTGTTCGTACACATGCGTCATACAGTCTGCCTTTTACTCTGAGTGAGAGTCCCTTTGTCGCCAGCAGAGGTAAGAGCTCTCTAAACTTTGCCCAGGCTATTCTTATTCTAGCAGCTACACTTTCAGCGCACCCACCCCTACTACTAACTTGGTCACCCAGATAGCAGAAGCTATCGACTACCTCTAGTTTTTCTCCCTGGAATGAGATAGAAGTTGTATGGACGTGCTTATAAAATCCAAAAGCAGTACAGCGCCCATGACTTTTAGAAACAGTTTTTCTCATGTGGAATTGTCCAAGTATGGAATAAATTACCTGCATCAGTTGTTAGCTGAATCCTTCAAGAATTTCATGCTTCTCCAATTGCACCAACACATCTCCTGTTGTGCATAAGCATCTTTTTCTCTTTATGACATTTGTAATGTTAATTTTTCTGTCTTTTTGTGCTTAATTGTATGTTCTGTGCATACCTTCTAGTTTTCACTGCTGCCATTCTTTATTTGACCTATATGTCTTCTCCCAGTCAACACGTTTAACATTTTCTGGTGAGTTGTAGTGCACCTGAGTACAGAATACAATAAACTCTTTCTTCTTCTTCTTCCCCTCCTCCTCCCCTTCTTCCCCTCCTCTTCTTCTCCCCCTCCTCCTCTTCTTCTTCTTCCCCCTCCCCATCCCCTCTTTTTCTTCTTCCTCTTCCTCCTCCTCTGGCACAATTGTTACTGTGCCAGACAAAATGCTTAGTAGCATTTCTTCTGGCTTTACACTCTGAGTTCAAATACTGACAAGATTGACTTTGCCTTTCATCTGTTAGAATTGATAAAATAAGGTACCAGGCAAGTACTAGAGCCAATGTAATTAATATACCCCTTCCCCTAAAATTGCTGGCCTCATGCAAAAACCAGAAACAATTATTATTACCTCCGCCTTATCGAAGGTGGAGGTATTATTTTCAGTTTATGGATAAGATATGTGAAGAACCACTGGATGGATTTGGATATAACTTCCAAGGATGTTTGGCCTTGTGACTGGTACAAACTGATTAGGTTTTGGGATCGATCTGGTACCAGACAAGGATTCTGGATTATTTGTTATATTTACTTTACTTTACATGAAATATTATGATGTTACATTGACTTTCAAGTCTTTCTCTGATTATCTCCCTTGAAAGCATGTGCATGAAAGCATCCACGTAAGTTATAGTGGTGTTGCTGTATCCAAAGTTTTATTCTTGTTTCTCTATTATTAATTTTACTTGCATCTCTATCTTAGTAGAAACTGATGGATAAAGAAATCAAACTACATAAACAAACGGCAGCAAAACTGTTCAGAAATTAAATAACACTAACATATTCAGTAGCAATAATAAATTTAATTTATCCTCAACAATTATTAGTTTTACCAATTTTGAATATATCACTCCTGTTTAAAACCTCTTACTTACTTGACAATTGCATTTCTAGCTCTGTCTTGAAGGAAGCTTTACTTCATGAACTCATGTTTTTGTGTACAATAATGTTGTTAAACTTCTTTTAGCAGCACTGTATGCAGGTCCTTTCCATTTTCTTTCGTGCACGGATAAATTTTTCACTATAGACCTTAATGGTTGTAAAGACACTAAATCAGTGGATAGACTAAAAAAGGCCTTCATAGAGAAAACTGTCCCTGTTACCACTGCAGAAGACATGGTGATCTCAAATCAAGATAAGCAGTGCATGACCTTGCATATGGGGCCCAGTTACAATTTTCTTCAGATTGAGTAGCCCATCCTGCTCAGAAGGGTTTTTTAAGGATGTTGAACAAAACACCCATGTTTCCAAAGGTGAATTATCTAAATCCCAAAGAATTCCTCTCAACACATGGCTATGATGTTCCCCCACTACTTCTGCTCATGATCAGAGATGCACATATCGTCAGCCACTAAGGGACATGCTCAACTCGTTAAGGTCAAACAACTGACAAGCAAATCTGTGGTATTGAGCAGAATATTTGCTGTAGCTCATCTTTTATATCAAGACAAAACAATGTACATGATAACACTTCCAATCAGTCTATTTTGGTTAGTTCATTTAGTGTCTAGTTAAGGATATTGTAGCTGTAACTTATAACTGGGACGGCTAGAGTGTTGATACCTATTATCTTGTTTTTAGCATTGAGCTCTGTTTTCAGTATTGATGTGTTGTATCCTATCTGGTTCATTGATCCTAAATATTTGTATGTCTGGCTTTGGTCTAATTCTCTTATTTCATTGGCTTTATCTAGTGTGATGTTGCTACTCTTAACTAGTTTTCCTCTTTTCAAGGTTGCTTTGACACATTTTTCTAAACCTAATTTCATATTTATATATACTGTCTGTAGTGTTTCCAGCTGTTTATCATTTGTAGCGTATAGTTTTAGGTCATCCATATATAAGAGGTGGCTGATTGTTTTGCCGTAACATTTGTATCCACATCCAGTTCTGCTTAGCATATCAGATAAAAGTGTCAGTGCCAAGCAGAAAAGGAGTGGAGAGAGTGTCTCCCTGAAATATTCCTCTTCTAATGGGGATGGCTTTGGTTTTTATGAGTCCCTCTTTTGTTTGGAGCTGTAGCACTGTCTGCCATTTTTTCATAGAGTGTCTTATTATTATTATTATTATTATTATTATTATTATTATTATTATTATTGCATGGGTGGGGCCCTGATCCATTTGGATCAATTGAAAGCTTTTGATATATATATACTTAGAGGCTGTCCTCAAGGCAGCTGGTTTTGGTTCTGTTTTCAAAGGCTGAATCACTGCAATGTACAGCGACATCTGTTCTGTGGTCAATGTAAATGGCCACCTCCCAGAATCATTTAGTATTGCATGTTCAGTCTATCAAGGATGCCCACTCTCACTCCTTCTCTACATACTGGCACTTGGGCCATTACTGCAGAAGCTGGAGGTTTTGAGGGGTATCCTGCATGAACTGAGGTGCGGAAGGTTTGTGTTAGCATATGCGGACAATGTCACCATGATGGTATCGGACATCTCGGAAATTGAGATGGTCAGCACTACTCAAAGGGAATACAAAGTGGTGACAAGAGCAATGGTCAACTAGGAGAAGTCAGTGAGCCTGCAGCTTGGAACCTGACAGCATGATGGGATGCTGGACGGAAGGACCTGTTAAGTTGCTTGGGGTCTGGTTCGGTCTGGATCTCCAAGTGGACAAGAACTGGAGCAAGGTGACAGACAGAGCGGCCAGTCTCACCCGGAAATGAGCCGAGAGGAAGCTGTCCCTGAAAGGTCGAGCAGAGGTGGTAAATGCATACATTACATCCTTCATATACTACCACCTGACTCATCTCTTGCCCCACTTTGTGGCTGAACAGGCTGGTGCATTTGCTCTTCCATTTCCTGAGGAGGGGACAGGAACCACTTGTCAGATGGTCCATTTGCTGTCAGCACCTGTTGCAGGGAGGACTGGACATGCCATGGCTGAGGATGCGCATACATGCGCTGAGGCTGCAACATCTCCAGCGATGCCTTAACGGTGAGCAGGTGTGGTCGCCATTTGTTGAATGCCCTTTTCTGCAGCTCGTCTCCTTGACGGAGCTACAGTCCTGGATCAGGTGTAGACCAAGGTAGGGTGCTTGCCACCTAGAGTGTCTCCAAGTGCTCACAGCCCTTGGCCAGTTGGGTAATGCAGTCAGTGGAGAGGTCCTGGACGTTGAGGGGGACCAACTAGCAAGTCTCTTCCAGAGGACCTTTGGGCTGGGAACTATGGATAACTTCCAGAAATCCCTGGCCTGGCAGTGCTACTGGGGGCTCTGCCGGTTCAAGATAAGCTCTACAGGCATGGGTGTGCAGTCAGTCAGGCTTGTCCGAGATGCACACGGAGTGATGAAACCATTCTGCATGCTCTTGTACAGTGTCCATGCATTGCTGACTTATGGAGCTTTGTCAGAGAGTAATTATTACATGTAGGACAGATTTGGCTATCGTCTGAATCCATTGTGAAGATCACCCTGTCTCCTTCCTTTGGTCGCGAAGGGAGGGCAAGTTTTCTTTTTCTGGTGGCTATGACAAAAGAAGTTATGTGGTGGACGCGATTGAAAGGGTTGAAGACAGGTACCTTCCTCTTTGGCCAAGGCCTCATTGACTTTTTCAGGTTCCACCTGAAAAGGAAAGTGAGGCTGTAGAGAGAGGCACTGTTACCCAGTAAGTTCGTTGAAAAGTGGGTGAATGTGGCAAGGATGGCCCACGTAAATGGGCCTACTCTAAGTGTACACCTGTAGGCTGGATGGAAGGGAGAAGAGAGGGTGCCTTCTTGAGGAGCCGTTGGTGTTAAGGGGTCCAAAGAGTGTGGGATGCCAATTGGGGATGCATATTGTTGATTTAATCTCTTTGTTAATTATGTTTGTTTGCTGTTTACACATTTAATCTCACTGTCCCTCATCTGTGTATTGTCCTCTATGTTTTGTGTTTGGCTCTGGTGGCAATAAAGGAAGTATTATTATTATTATTATTATTATTATTATTATTATTATTAAGGCAGCGAGCTGGCAGAATCATTATCACGCCAGGCTTAGTGGTATTTCGTCTACCGCTACGTTCTGAGTTCATATTCTACCGAGGGGTCAATAAATTGAGTACCAGTGAAACATTGGGTCGATGTAATCGACTAGTCTCCTCCCACCAAATTTTAGGTATTGTGCCTATTGTAGAAAAGATCATTATTATTATTAAGGCAGCAAGCTCTTTCTTTTACTCTTTTACTTGTTTCAGTCATTTGACTGCAGTCATGCTGGAGCACCATCTTTAGTTGAGCAAATCGACCCCAGGACTTATTCTTTGTAAGCCTAGTACTTATTCTATCGGTCTCTTTTGCCGAACCACTAAGTTACAGGGACGTAAACACACCGGCATCGGTTGTCAAGCGATGTTGCGGGGACAGAGACACACAAACACACACACATATATATGACAGGCTTCTTTCAGTTTCCGTCTACCAAATCCACTCACAAGGCTTTGGTTGACCCGAGGCTATAGTAAGACACACCACGCCAGGCGAAATGCTTAGCGGTACTTTATCTGCCGCTACGTTCTAAGTTCAAATTCTTCCAAGGTCCACTTTGCCTTTCATCCTGTCAAGGTCAATAAATTAAGTACCAGTGAAACACTAGGGTCGATGTAATCAACTAGTCCCCTCCCCACAAATTTCAGGCCTTGTACTTATAGTAGAAAGAATTATTATTATTATTATTATTGTTAGGCAGCAAGCTGGCAGAATCATTAGCAAGCTGAGCAAAATGCTTAGTAACATTTTGTCCAGCTTTAATTGCTGAGTTCGAATTCCACCAACGTTAACTTTGCCTTTTGTCCTTTCAAGTTCAATAAAATAAGTACAACTAGCCCCACCTCCTCCAAAATTTCAGGCTCTGTGCCTATAATAGAAAAGATTATTATTGTTGCTGTTGTTGTTGTTAGGATGAAGGCAGAGAGCCGGCAGAATCATTAGCATGGTGGGCAAAATGCTTTGTGGCATTTCATCCATCCTTACGTTCTTAGTTCAAATTCCACCACAGTCAACTTTGCCTTTTATCTTTTCAGGATCGATAAATTAAATACCAATGAAACACTGGGGTCAATGTAATTGACTAACCTCTCTCTCAAAATACCAGGCCTTGTTCCTTTTTTTTAGAAAGAATTATTATTGTTAGGATGTAGAGCAGGTATGAACCCATTTACATATTTTCAAACCTTGTAGTCATATGCTTATACATACAAAACCTGCTTTCCCTTCCTAATTATAAATATATATATATATATATATATATATACACTTGTCAGATTCTTAATTTCGTTTCCTGTTATTTAATTTTCTTGGTTTTATTTTCCCACCAGGTAACATTCCCCTGTTATTTTAAAAATTATTCTATTCTGTGAGTTTACTCTAAAGTTCATTGTCATTATTTAAGGATTGTACAACATTGTGAAGCAAACTCAAATATATTTTATTTCAAATGAATAATTCAATATGAGAACCACGTAGTTTCTAAATAGAAAATACATCAAAACATATTACAAACAACTTACACTAATATATTCTAATTCTACTTTCTAAATCAACATTACAATTAAAATGTTTTGAATGGTACAACATGAAACCACTATTGCGACATTTCCGGAAAAAGAAAAAAAAAATTGAAAAGCCGTTAGTAAACAGTTTATAGCAGAAACTCCATCTAAGAAGATCTGAAGAAGGAATTGTATTCAGAAATATCATCGAACTATAGATAACTAAATTACAACAAGTATATAGTCCATTTTTTTGTATTATAGTGCATTGTTGTACCATTCAAAACTTTTTATTCTTTATAAACAATACACAATGTTTCAAGCAAACTACAATACTCTCTTATTACAATTAAAGCATTATCTTATTTGTTCCTTCCTTACTTAACCTTTTTGTTAACATATTTCTGTTAACACATACTGCTTTTGTTTCAATCAATTTTTAAAATAACGAAGAATTTAATAAAATAACTTTCTTTTGATGAAAGAATATAATTTAGACCACATTAAAATGGTAAGTTTGCATTATAGAACCAGGGGCAGTCTTAGGTGGGTTGGTATCAAAAGGGTTGATAGTAGGTATGATCTGAATGAGATTTAACTGCTATTTTTTCCAGCTCAGGTGACTACGTAGATCACCTCATCAGCTTTATGTGGCTGCTTTTTTTAATTAGAGGATGACAGGAAAAAACAAAGAGAAAACAATCAGTGATTCAGTAGTTTACTGTTGTTTGTTGGCAGACAGATTAAATTCTTTCACAAGAATAATTAGATAAGTGTATATGACCATGATAGGAGTATTCTTTAACTTTCTTTCTAGTTTGTACCTGGAACAATCTAAAACTTCTCTGTTTGCATTTAAATATAATGTTTCAGTATTTGGAGTAATACACACACACACATACACACACACAAAAACGATTTTATTTAGCTTGGCATGTCTTCTCAACCACAGTAAACCTCCAGAAATCTTGGTCCTTTGTTATCTCCAGTATATTACATGTGTGTGTGTGTATATATATATATATATATATATATATATATATATATAGGTTCAAAAAAAGGAAAAAGACAAAAAACAACAACAAAAAATAACGTGAGGACGTGATACAGATTGTGTTACTAGACGCTTGGGAAAGGAAAGAGATATATATATATACAGGGGTTGGACAAAATAATGGAAACACCTAGCATCATAGCATCATAATTTTGAAATATATATAAACCCGTCAAAAGCTTCTTTATTTTTTATGTTTTTTTTATTTATTATTAGTGTTACTTAATATCATCATCATCATCATCATCGTTTAACGTCCGCTTTCCATGCTAGCATGGGTTGGACGATTTGACTGAGGACTGGTGAAACCGGATGGCAACACCAGGCTCCAGTCTGATTTGGCAGAGTTTCTACAGCTGGATGCCCTTCCTAACGCCAACCACTCAGAGAGTGTAGTGGGTGCTTTTACGTGTCACCCGCACGAAAACGGCCACGCTCGAAATGGTGTCTTTTATGTGCCACCCGCACAAGCCAGTCCAGGGGCACTGGCAACGATCTCGCTCGAAAATCCTACAGGAGCCAGTCAGGCGGTACTGGCAACGGCCACGCTCAAAATGGTGCATCTCATGTGCCACCCGCACAAGAACCAGTCCAGGGGCACTGGCAACGATCTTACTTGGCTTGCCGGGTCTTCTCACGCACAGCCCATTTCCAAAGGTCTCGGTCCGTAGTCATCGCCTCGGTGAGGCCCAATGTACGAAGGTCTTGCCTCACCACCTCAGCCCAGGTCTTCCTGGGCCTACCTCTTCCACGGGTTCCCTCAACTGTTAGGGTGTGGCACTTTTTCACGCAGCTATCCTCCTCCATTCTCACCACATGTCCATACCAGCGCAATCGTCTCTCTTGCACGCCACAACTGATGCTTCTAATGTTCAGCTTTTCTCTCAAGATACTTACACTCTGACGGGTATTCACATTGACATTACACATCCAACGGAGCATACTGGCTTCATTCCTTGCGAGCTTACGTATGTCCTCAGCAGTTACAGCCCATGTTTCACTGCCATGTAGCATGGTTGTTCGTACGCATGCGTCATACAGTCTGCCTTTTACTCTAAGTGAGAGTCCCTTTGTCGCCAGCAGGGGTAAGAGCTCTCTAAACTTTGCCCAGGCTATTCTTATTCTAGCAGCTACACTTTCAGCGCACCCACCCCCACTACTAACTTGGTCGCCCAGATAGCGGAAGCTATCGACTACCTCTAGTTTTTCACCCTGGAATGAGATAGAAGTTGTTTCCTGTTTGTTTGCAGTCTTTATTGCACCTGAACATCTGCCACAAACAAAAACTAACTTGCTAGTTAACCTGCCTTTGATGTTGCTGCACCTCTTATGTGTCCATAGCTTGCACCGGGTACATCTTATAGAGTTACTACCTACTCCTTTTCTACATACTGAGCAGGGCCATCTACCTGAAGGGGTTTGTGTTTTATCTACCTTCCTACTTATTAGGATTTTGGTTTTAGCTAGGTTGACTCTAAGGCCCTTCAATTCTAGACCTTGCTTCCACACCTGAAACTTCTCCTCTAGTTCTGATAGTGACTCCGCAATTAGGGCAAGGTCATCAGCATAGAGGAGCTCCCAGGGGCAACCTGTCTTGAACTCCTCTGTGATTGCCTGGAGGACTATGGTAAATAATAGGGGGCTGAGGACGGAACCTTGGTGGACCCCTACCTCTACCCGGAATTCATTGCTGTACTCATTTCCAACCCTCACCTTACTGGCCGCATCTCTGTACATGGCTCGCACAGCTCTCACTAGCCATTCTTCTATCCCAAGTTTCCTCATTGACCACCAGATAAGGGATCGGGGGACCCTGTCAAAGGCTTTCTCCATGTCAACGAAAGCCAGGTACAGAGGTTTATCCTTGGCTAGGTATTTCTCTTGCAACTGTCTCACTAGAAATAAGGCATCAGTAGTGCTTTTACCTGGCACGAACCCAAACTGCATCTCATCTAAATTGATTCGCTCCCTAATTAGTTGGGCTATGACCCTCTCTGTAACTTTCATAACCTGATCTAACAGCTTGATGCCTCTGTAATTATTTGTATCTAAAGCGTCCCCTTTACCTTTGTAGCAGTTGACTATGATGCTGCTACACCAGTCATAGGGTATGACTCCTTCGTGTATCACCTGGTTCGTAATACGGGTGACTAGGCTATAGCCAACACTGCCAGATATTTTGAGCATCTCTGCAGTGATTCCTGATGGGCCGGGGGCTTTCCCGGTCTTCATACTCTTAATTGCTTTATCTACCCTGGTACTATCAACTCGGATAGCTGGTCCCTCTATTGGGTCGACATAAGGCAGGCTCTCTTTCTCCCATTCATTCTCTTTATTAAGCAATCTATCGTAGTGGCATCTCCAGACCTCTTTCTTTGCATCCTCATTTAATGCAAGCGTACCATCATCCATGCGAACACATTTCTCTCCTACAACATCACTATTCTCTCTCCTACACTGTCTTGCAACCCGAAATACCTCGAGTCTTTGGTCCTCACGGCGCAGAACATTGGCAAATCTTTCCTTATCTGCTTCCCCTCTGGCTAAATAAACCTGTCGCCTAGCCTCCCTTCTGGCACATTGGTACAATTCCCTGCTACCACCGTTCTTCCAGTCCTTCCAAGCTTGTTTCTTTTGTCTAATAGCCCTGTCTACCTCCTTGTTCCACCACCACGTTACTCTGGGTTGGGAGGGGACCTTACACCACCCACAAATCTGGTCGGTGGCTTTCAACAGGTTGTCCCGCAGAAATCTCCAATTGTCTTCCACGTTGTATGATGCTATATCCCCTTCTATTTCGTTAAATGCTTCAAGTAACTTGTCTCTAAGTCTCTGTCCGTTTGCAGGGTCTTTAAGCTTCCACACCCTTCTTCTCCAAGCCTGTCTAATTCTGGGCACCCATTTTGCCTTGATCCCAAAGTCGCTAACTACTAATCTATGTTGTGGGGTACATTCTTCGCCAGGGTAGGTTTTGGCATTTATAAGCCGCCCTCTTTCCCTATTTCTGGCGAGGATGTAGTCGATTTGGCTAGAGTGTCTGCCGGAGCGGTAGGTGACTAGGTGACTGGCAGGTTTCCTGAAGTTGGTATTGCAGACTATAAGATTGGTTGCATCACAGAACTCCAGCAGTCTGGTTCCCTCCTCGTTGCGGGAACCGAAGCCATAGCCTCCATGTATGCCATGGAAGCCCCCAGCACGACGTCCGACATGACCGTTGAAGTCTCCAGCCACAAAGAGAAGGTCCCTGTCACTCGTCGACGAGGTAGTTTGCAAGAGGGTGTCATAGAATTGGTCTTTCAGACCATCTGGTAGCCCAGGTTGAGGTGCATAGGCTGAGATGACAGTAGCTAATCTATGATGAAGCACTAGTCTGATCTTAAGTACTCTGTCACTTACTCTAACGACCTCGATTACCTTATCCACCCATTTCTCCGCTGTTTTGCTAAATTTGCTGTTTCTTTTCAGATATCATCAGAAAAAGGTAATTAAAATTCATTAAAATGACAGATCTATCAGACTTTCAAAGAGGTCAAATTGTTGGTGCTCGTATGGCAGGCACTAGCGTAACAAAAACAGCCAAAATGTTTGGTGTATCAAGAAGTACTATCTCGAAAGTAATGACAGCCTTTGAGAAAGAGGGAAAAACCTCGTCAAAACAAAACTCTAGAAGAAAACCAAAACTTTCAGATAGGGACTGTTGGACTCTTATGCAAGTTGTTAGAAAGGATCACAAAAGTACAGCTCCCAAAATTACTGCAGAGCTTAATGATCACCTTGAGAACCCAGTTTCCACAAAAATTGTTAGCTGAGAGCTGCACAAAGCCAGATTTCATGGGAGGGTTGCAATCAGAAAATCACTACTTTCAAAAACAAACATTGCAAAGTGTTTAGAGTGGAGTAAAAACCTACAGAATTGGTCCACTGACATGAAGATTCAGCAAGATCGAGAGATAGTAATGGTGAATAGTTCACCATTACCATCTCTCGGATCAATAATCTTTGTTCTTCTTTGGTGCACATTGCTACACTGTAAAGCCAGAAAGAAAAATGGCATGATCAGGCTCAAACTTTGATCACATGACCACAATAGTACTAACTATAAGCATGCATGCGCAGAAGGCAGTGTGACAATAATAAAGATATGTTATGGCAAAAGCGTGGATAAGTTTTTACTTCCCCTCATGGATATATTAAATGTCCTATAGTCTAATTTGGGGAAAGAAATTGAGTATGTAATCTGAGAAATAGTCAATAAACTTTGAAATGGTCCATCAGAAGTCTATTCAAGTCTATTTTCGACATACATTGAAAGTATAGAAGGAGTGTGTTTACATGCTTATAATTTTTTCACAGTTAAAAATTTCTAATATTTAAATTCATTTAAGTCCTTCTGATTTATGCAGTGTTGTGCATAAAATATGATTTTACTTCATTATAAATCAGAAAAAGCATAAATATGCAAATTAAGCTATCCACTATGGTAACAGATTAATTTCTGATTGCTTCATATTGCAGTGAATATTCTATGCTATTGATTGGGAAAGAAAATCAAATATGTCATCTCTGAGGAGCTGTCAGCAAAATGGGAAACAGTCCATCAAGAGTATTTCCTGCTCTTTATTTCTATACATTAAAAGCATAGAAGGGATGTGTTTAGCCTCCCCAACTGGTGCAACCAATGCCCAGTCTCTGCAGATGTAGCCTACCTTCCTCTCCCATTTCCCCCTATCTCTTCCTCCATACATTCTTGCAAACCAAACCCCCACAACACCCACCACCCATTACTGCTCCTAATTTTGGTGCCAACTGGACACCTCATCACCATTGTCAATCTTCTTGGAGATACTTCAAATTCATTCTCACTCTCTCTCCTAAATGTGAGTAGCCATGTAGTTCCACAACAACAAGAACCTGCTCTACCCCAACTTCTGCCCTTGTACCTTAACCTTACTCCCTCTAACATATGGATGTAGCACTCTCCTTCTCTGGGTTTGTTTACTTGCAAGCTATATGGTGACCTAAATAGTGCCAAAGGCATGAAAATAGCAGCCAGTACACACTGTAAATTGATTGGCATTAAGAAGAGCATCCAGCCATAAAAAGCATGCTAGAGCAGACACTAAAGCATGATGCAGTCCTGCAACTCATTAGACCCTAGTCAAACTATCTAATCCATGCCAGCATGGAACAGGGACAGCAAATAATAATAATAATGACGATGATGATGATGGAGGTGATGATGCTGATGCAGGAGGCAGCAGTGACAGTAACAACAATAACAGCAGTGGTGGTGGTGCATTGTTGTGCATAAATATATATTGCTTAACATATATTGATATTCTAAACAATATATGACTACCTATTGATACAATCTGTGCCATCTCTTGGCACAATGCTGGCTGGGAAAAAACAAAACACAATAAACAATGCATGGAGATATTTGAATATATATATGTGTGTGTGTGCGTATGCAAGTATGCATATATGTATGCGTATGTGTGTATGTGTGTATGTATGTATGTATGTGTACAAGTGTTGTATCTGTTTCACAAGATACATTTCAATGAGTTTAAAGACCCATTGAAAAGACTAAAAATCTGTAGTGAAAGACTTCTGACAAACTAATCACTTCATAAAGAAGTGAACTACAACCAGAACAAGTGTTTCTGTTTGCAGAATGATCTTTCATCTGTATGTGTGTGTGTGTGTGTGTGTGCACACATGTGTGAAGCTGAGAGGTTCAAACCTGGGATTTTATGAAGCATTACAGTGAGTTTGTCATTGTTCTAATATATAAATTTCTATCTAAAAAAAATACGAAAGTGAAGCAGTTATTTCACAGAAATTAAAAAGGATTCTTACCAAAAAAGTGTGATTGATTATACAAATAATGGTTTCAAATTTTGGCACAAGGCCAGCAATTTCAGGGCAGGGTGTTAGTTGATTACATTGCCCCAGTACTTGGCTCATAATTATTTTATCAACCCCTACTGGTACTTAATTTATCAATCCCGAAAGGATGAAAGGCAAAGTCAACATCAGTGGAATTTGAACTCAGACAGACGAAATGCCGCTAAGCATTTTGCCCGGCAAATTGACTATACAAATGAGTAGAGTAAAAAATGAGAAGATCTTTCTTTAGACAAACACACTTCTTGATCACAACCTCCACCTAATTTCACGTACTAACTGTTCCACTTTTACTCTTTTCAACATAGAAATTTATAGATTGGAACAATAACAAATTCTCTACATGGTTGCTAAACTCCCAGTTTTTTTTTGTGTGGGGTGGGGGTGCACATAGATGTATATGGATAGCATTTTTGGTTTTTAACTATCATATGCTATAAGATTTATTCCATTAACTGGTACTGAGCCCTCTACATAGCATGCAGCAGACCTTGTTTTATATATAAATATCAACTACAGGTATAACTCCATGTGCATGTGTGTACACATACGCACACACGCATGCACACACACACACACATATGCACACCTATATTCACACACAGATACAGTATTGCGGTGGTAGACCGTATTTACCACAAACACAGGAAACTCATGTTGATGATGGGAGACATAACTGCATCAACAGTGGAAAGAAGGGTTATACCTATTATGGAAAAGGGGGGAAAAGATAGGGTTATACCTACTATAAATTGATGCAAAAGAGGAACAAAAAAGAGTTGAAATAGATCAGATGATACCTATTATAAAAGTATGGTGGTGATGATGGTGCAGCTTCTACTGTAGCTGCAACTGCTGCTTCTGCTGATAGTGGTGGTGAAGAGATAGGATTGTACTTACAGTACAGATAGGAGAGAAAGAGAGGAGACAATTTCTTTTGTAAAAGTGATGATGATGATGAAATGAGTGATATAGGACCACACCCATTGTATTTTAGAGGGGAAGTAGGATATTAACAAAAAAATAAGTGTGTTAGTGTATCATACTTTCCTTTCAGATGAATAATAAGTCATAATTTTATCAGATGCTAGCTAAAATACCTGGCATTGCATGGACTAAATTGACAAGGAATTGTCGTTAATGTTGCTATATAGTTTACTTGAATTGTAGTAAAGCTTCCAGATAAACCACAGACAGTAGATCAGATCAAGTAATCCAAATAACATTTTTTTATATTTTAGAAAGTTTCTTTGGATTCCTGCTTTAAACAGCAAATTACAATTCTGCCAAAAAAAAAAAAAAAGTTACAAGTTTTCCAGTGGAATGTTTCGAATCTGTTTAATGCTTCAGCATTCACATAGTTCTGCCAAAAGTGTAAGTATCTTGAGAGAAAAGTTGAACATAAGAAGCATCAGTTGCAAGAGAGACGATTGCGCTGGTATGGACATGTGGCGAGAATGGATGAGGATAGCTGCGTGAAAAAGTGCCACACCCTAGCGGTTGAGGGAACCCGTGGAGGAGGCAGGCCTAGGAGGACCTGGGATGAGGTGGTGAAGCACGATCTCCGAACATTAGGCCTCACCGAGGCAATGACCTGTGACCGTGACCTTTGGAAACATGCTGTGCGTGAGAAGACCCGGCAAGCCAAGTGAGCCCAAAATCCAAGGCCTCTACCAGGGATGTTGCCAGCTCACTTACACGTAACATTCCTTCATTGGACACTAAACTCCGCTTGCGAAGACCTGTTGAAGCAAGTGAAATTGAAATCGAACTAAATTTGTAGGAACACTAAACTTGGCTTGCGAAGACTTGTTGGGGCAAGCGAAAGCGAAATTGTGATGGCACCTGTACCAGTGGAGCACTAAGAGCACTGTCCTGAGCACGTTCATTGTCAGAGCAGCTGTCTGGCTTCCGTGCCGTTGGCACGAAAATAGCACCAGCATGATCATTACCAAAATCGCCTTCCTGACACTTGTGCCAGTGGCACATGAAAAGACATTCGAGCAAGATCGTTGCCAGTGCTGATGGACTGGCCCCTATGCAGGTGACATGTAAAATGCACCATTTCGAGCGTGGCTGTTGATCGTTACCAACATCGCCTCCCTGGCACTTGTGCCAGTGGCACGTGAAGGGACATTCGAGCGAGATCGTTGCCAGTGCCAATGGACTGGCTCCTGTGCAGGTGGCATGTAAAATACACCATTCCGAGCGTGGCTGTCGTCAGTACCACCTGACTGGCCCTTGTGCCGGTGGCACGTAAAAGCACCCACTACACTCTCAGAGTGGTTGGCGTTAGGAAGGGCATCCAGCTGTAGAAACTCTGCCAAATCAGATTGGAGTCTGGTGTCGCCTCCTGGTCCACCAGTCCTCAGTCAAATCGTCCAACCCATGCTAGCATGGAAAGCGGACGTTAAACGTTTACGATGATGATGATGATGATGATATATATGTATATAGATATATATATATATATACATACATACACACATATACATATATGTATATATATATATATATACATATATGTGTGCCTGTGTTTGTAAATATACACACATGGGTTACTTCTAGATGCTGTTAGAAAGACCGTACACTGAAAATGAAAATAAAGCCGTATAAAACAGTAATGCTTGTAGCTTATATGGCATTTTAAATAGAAATATTTCAAGATGATTAAGATCCAATAAACCATATAAATAAATCAATATAAAAATTTAATATTAACCAAAATAATAATTTGTCTGAGAACACTGAAACAACCACAAGGAGGACACACAATAAGATTGAATCTATGTTTAATACGAAAAAAAAAATTGATGACTATATATGTGTGTGTGTGTGTGTGTGTGTGTGTGCATGTGCACATGGAGTGGATGTGAGTGTGCATGTTTGTGTGTGTGTGCGTGTGTATGTGTTTGTGGATATATATATATACATATATATATATATATATATATATATATATATATATATATATATATGAATGTATGTATGTATATTTATATATATATATATATATATATAATCAGCAGCATTTTATGACCTATTTTTTTTTTCATGCTAGCATGGCTGGATGCAGTGTACTTATTCTAAAATCAAGATACACACAGTAAATGCCAAACACTCGCATACACACCTACATACTTACATACATGCACACATACAGGTATGAATATGAACAATCCTGTACAGGATGAAAACTAAACTAAACCAGGAACTGAGGCTTTACAGTGTACAACTAATAACAGATGAATACCAACATTATTATATTTTTTACATAACATTCTTACACCCCAACCCCGAAAAAATTGTGTGTGTGCGCGCGCGAGAGAGAGAGAGAGAGAGAGAGAGAGAGAGAGGGGGGGGAGTGAATATACTCTCTGTATAAGGAAATACTTTTAATTTACTCTGCAGATATTTTTAGTTTATTTAACATATTGTTTTCATCCCTCTTCTGTTTATTATTTTTATGAGGTTTTTTTCTGATAAATAATATTTGAAACGTTTTCACATAGAAAACAGGTTTTGAGTCGTTGCAGTATTTTACACTGCAATATTTCAGTGAGAAGACTGGTCTAGGTCAAGAGGGAGTGTACCTGTTTATAAGTAACGTTATAGTTTTTGGACTCTGACACAAATAAACTGTTTACATTCGCAGTTACATATTCACATATATAAATATACCCAAGTAAACAGACAAACACACACACACACACACACACTCATTCCCCTTACTGCTGCACTTAGACTCAACCAGAAAAGAAAAGAAAGAAAGAAGCGAAAGAAAAAAGTACTGATAAACAGTTTACACACACCTGCAAAGAGAGGAAGGGAGTGGAGTTGGGAGAATAAGTAACATAATGGAGAAAGAAATATAAAGAACTCAGAAAGAAAGGTAATAAAAAGAGGATTACATAAGACCTGGAAGAAATGTGAGAACTAAAGAGTAGAAGAGAACACCAATTTGAGAAAAAGACAAATTTATGAACATGATGAAGCTTAAAATCATCAGTCTACTGACCTGACACTCTACTACTCTTCTCACATTTCCTAAACTGGGCGATGGTAAATAAAGGTTATATATCAGGCAGATTATTTACATTACACTGTTTATTAATCTATATTTAGCAAAGATTTCATTAAGTAAAGAAGTCAAGGTTAAAGCGATCATTAATGATATTACATATTGCATAATTTTATTAAAAGGTGAGAAAAATAGAATAAAGGATATCAGAAGCAAAGAAAGTTAAGTGATAGATTTATCAATTTGAGAGATTTATTCAAAACCATGTCAATGCAAATCCAGTCATTCGGGTAAAATAGCTTAATTATAAAAATTATTTAATGGTACAATTAAAATATAAATTACTAGCTCCTATTGAAAGAAGTATGATTATCCATCAGATAAATATATTACTGTGGGACTCTTTATTGTGTGTAAACTGGTATTGCAACAGTTGCAAGTCACATAGTTTCTGTTATGTAAGGCCAGTCGACTCTGGTCCAAATAACAGAATAGTAGCTCATCAAATTATTATAGCTATCAATTCACTTGTTCAGGGATGTGTCTTCTAATATTGGCACATCTTTTTCTTTTACTTTTTATGTTTGTTCATCACTGAAAACTTCATCTTTGTGCAGTGATTTAAAGAAGGATAAATTTGATTGTTTTTCCATTATCTTCTTCAGGCCTATGAGTGGATTCGAGCTCAGCACTGCAAGATAACAAAACACTTGTTATTTAGTTAGTGGTCCTGCTACTTCCAGTTTCAATTATAATTCTCAAAGCAGCTATTTACTGCTATTTAGACTTTGGTCAATCAGAATTAAGAGTTTAGATTATAGAAAAAAATAGGACAACGTTACTGACCTAATATGAACTTGTCAGCTCTTGGCTGTTGGCCAACACCTAATGAGTTGGCAACTCTTGTCTCATTGACTGAAGGAAATAAAGTCACTTTGTTACAATTGAGACTCATAGGTGTTAATCATTGAATTGCTCATCAATTGTTTAGTTTATTATAACTCTCTACTACCATTCTCTGTGCTACATTTCAAAACAAAAGTGTGTTCTTTTTGAGAAGGTATAAGTTGTATCATTCCAGGATTATTTCTAAGCAAATAAACTTCAACTATAATAGTCAGAACATTGTACTTAGCAAACATGTTGGTATATAAATTTCTATTATACTTTTATTGGAACAATGAATTTGAGTCCAAAAAAACATTTTTACATAAGCTGCTTGAACAGTTAATAGAGTAGCTAAGTCTTCACCAACTTAAATCTTTGTCAGCTAAAGTATGTATCCAATTTCCAGAACTTATGGCTCAAATGACAAGAAAACTATGCTGAGGACAAATAAATTTTAAGTCGACAAAATGTACTAGTGTCACTGACTTTCAACGATTAAAGAATATGCTCTAATGGTTGACAGGAAGTAGTAAATAACTTGTGTTACTTAAATAGCAGAAAATATGCTGAGGTGGAACCAGTAATAGCAGACTGTCTACAGTGTGAAGTGGGTAGAAGGTATATATAGTAAAGGGGTTCTCACTCCTTTCTTTAAGTAGAAAGGAATGAAGTATGTGATTTATTTGAAATGCAAATGTGAGCTTGAGAGACAGACTTAATTCAAGAGAGTGGAGAAAGCAACTATATGTTTGAAAATTTGTATGAACAGATAGTGGATGGTAGGTAAGTTACAATATAACACAAAGCTGACTTGCACAAAAATAGTTACTACAGATCTGAGAAAGATAAGTTACAGACAAAAATGGCAACATGTAAGGTTGAATGAAAAAAGCCTGTTACATAGGTCCTACCAACATGTGCATAAAAAAAACAGGTGATAGTAAATTAGGGATGGTAATGTGCATATAACAAAATAATAAATATAGATAAAAACACACACCTAAAACACAAAACAACCTAAAAAACAAAATCAAAAATAGGATATAATGAGAAGAAATATTTGAAAAATACATACAGTTAGTTGCATATTGTAACAATGGAACAAACAAGACATTGTTTTAAAAATTAGAGAAATGGAAGGCTTAGGAATAAAATGAAAAACATATGACTAAAAGAAATAAGCATATAAACAATACATAACAAACATTTAACAACTTATAACAGTAATCAAATATACAGATAGAAAACAGAATATAGCAACAGATAGACATAACTAGGTAATGAACATAATCTGTTGTTTTGGTCATCTCATCACCATTATTTATCTTTTTGCAGTTCCTGCTGACCATTTATCTTTTCTCTTTCTCCCCTTCACCTGCTAAATGTGAGTGGCTGTGTAGATCTTCTACAAAAACCTGCTCTGACCCCCCCTCACCTCTCATAGTTCAACCCCATCATCCCCTAGCATGAAGCTGAGCCCACCCCAACTCCTTCAGAGTTTAGTTTATACTCCTGTGAGCTGCATGGCAACCTCAACAGTGCATATGGAACAAAAAAAGCACCCAGTGCACTTTATAAAGTGGTTGGCATTAGGAAGGGCACCCAGCTGTAGAAACCATACCAAAGAAGATGTTGGAGCCCAACGTAGTCCTTGGATAATACAGTTCTATATTTAAAAGATGAGGAATTATGTATTGGGTTATCTGGAAAGTTTGTGCCGATTTTTAAAGGAAAGAAAAAGATCAATAAATACTTGCCATTACATTTTTAATCAACTAAATATGAACCATTTTGTTGCACAATGCATCTCCATCTTTCCTTTAACTTGAAAATACCCTGTTCCCAGAATTGAGGTGGTTTCATGACAAAGAATTCATCAAGGTATCTTTTTACATCATCCAAGGAATTGAAATTTTTACCATTAAGACTATTCTGCAGAGACCTGAATAAGTGGAAATCCAAAAGAACAATATCTGGTGAATATGGAGGGTGGGGTAACATATCCCATCCTAGCTGCAGCAATTTTTGTCTGGTTCCCAAAGAAACGTGTGGTCTTGCATTATCATGTTGGAAAACAACACCCTTCCTGTTGGCATATTCTGGACGTTTCTCTTGAATTGCTGCTTTCAACTCATCCAGTTGTGTGTAGTATTTCTCAGAATTAATTGTCTGGTTACTTGGGAGAAGCTCAGAGTACAGAATTCCTTTCCAATCCCACCAGACACAAAGCAAGACTTTTTTAGGGTGAAGACCCGCTTTTGGGGTTGGCTCATGTCGCTTACTCCAGGATCGCTTTCTCTGAACATTTCAGTAGATAATCTATTTCTCATCACCTGTCACAATTTGCTTTAAAAAAGGCGTGTTTTCATTCCATTTATAAAGCAAATCACAGATGGAAATGTGATCCAAAAGGTTCTTCTCATTCAACTCATGTGGTACCCAAACATCATAGTGATTTGTGTACCCAAGCTTTACTAGGTGCTCATGAACGACGGATTTTAATAGGTTGAGGCTTTCTGCCAATTCTCGGGTTGTGCAATGTGGGTTACTCTCAATTAATGACTTGATTTGGTCATCATCTGTAGTGGATGGTCTGCCTGATCACTCTTTATCAATAAGGCTACAATCTCCAGCTCGGAATCTTGCGAACCACTTCCGTACAGTTCTTTCGGATAAAGAAACACCACCGTAAACTGCGCATATTTCTTAGGTTGCTTGTGAGGCATTTTTCCCTTTACGGAAAAAGAAAAGCATCAAGTGTCGAAAATGAACTTTCTTATCTTCCATTTTAAAGGGTTACAGAATTAACACAGATTATAGGAACATACACCTTCTCCCACGAAAAGATAGCTTAAACTGTGTTCTAAATGGAGGTGTAGTCAAATCCTATTTTATGGACTCAACCATGTTCTAAAATAAGTCGAAAAGTAAGCGACTATAAATTGGCATGAACTTTCCGGACAACCCAATACATTATTTACATTATTTACAATTGACGGATATTTGTTCTCATCTTGTTTGTTGTTAACACATTTTGGCTGATATACCCTCCAGCCTTCTTCAGGTGTCTTGGGGAAATTTCGAACCTGGGTTCTCATTCCTAAATTCCTAAGGTATTTTTTATGTTATCATTATTATTATTATTATTATTATTATTATTATTCAAGTCACTGCCTGGAATCGAACTTGGAATCTTGGGGTTAGTAGCCTGCGCTCTTAACCACTACACCACATGGCATATGGCATAGTGGTTAAGAGCGCAGGCTACTAACCCCAAGATTCCAAGTTCGATTCCAGGCAGTGACTTGAATAATAATAATAATAATAATAATGATAATAATAATAATAATAATAATAATAATAATAACATCAAAAAATACCTTAGGAATGAGAACCCACGTTTGAAATTTCCCCAAGACACTTGATGAACGCTGGAGGGTATATCAGCCAAAACTTTGTGTTAACAACAAACAAGATGAGGATAAATATCCGTCAAATGTAAATAATGTAAATAATGTAGTCCTTGGATTTATCAGATCCTGTCAATCAGTTCAACCAGCGCCAGAATAGAACATAGACATTAAATGATGATGATGATGATGATTGCTTGGTTTAACAATACCACTTAGTCTTCTAGTGGAGTTCACTCTGTTGCAAGCATTAGGTCCAGGATTTTGGTTGGAAGATAATTTCTTACCTTCTCTCCCACTAGCCTTGGAGACCATGAAAGAAGGGCATAGGAAAATGTAAATAAGTAAAATAATGAATGAATAACTATACAAATAGAAACATAAGAGTTATCACGTGCAAGTGTGATTAATGGAGCCAAACATGAAATGCTTTCTGCTAAACATTTCTTAACCAGATGTAACCAGTGGCAATTAATCCAATTGATTTTAGAAGAGGAAGAAATGACAAAGATGTGAATAGTATGATGCAATTCTCCTTTGATAAGCACAATGAAACAGTTTCAACTTGGAGCTGAAACTGGGTCATGAACCTACCATCACCTGACAGCCTTTCCTACAACAGACATATAAATAAAAACAAAGTATAAAACAAATATATGAAAAAGAAAGTTGTTTAAAATAATTGACTTTTCATTTTCAATGTCTTCTTCATTTTCTTGTATGAAACATTTTAAACTTGTTTAAAGCCAAAATGTAACTTTAGCCAGCCATAAATATTGTTTAATGTATTAAAGAAAGGCTTGAAAGGGAAATAGCAAATGTCATTGCTATGAATGTATCATAAGTGAGCCCAAAAGCCAGCCTTTGATAACATGCTAGTGATAATAATCTTTTCTACTTAAACATAAGGCACGAAATTTAGAGGAAGAGGGCTAGTCAATTATATCAACCCCAGTGCTTGACAGGTACTTATTTTATTGACCCCCAAAAAATGAAAGACAAAGTCAACTGCCCTCATGTTAGAGATAATAATAAAATAAATTTGACATAGAAAGAAGGAACATGCAGCAGGCTAAAGGAAAATGACTTCCAGGCCTGATTCCAAAAGTGGCAGGAATGCTGGGACAGGTGTAGTACTGTGCAAGGTGACTACTTCAAAGGAGATGAGGTTAAATCTTGGGTAAATAAGTTATTTTTTATTAAACATAACAAGCCTGGAAACCTTTTGATACCACCTCATATATATATATATATATATATATATATATACGGTTTAGATATAGATTCAAGGTTTGAATATGGTACTTATGCGAAGGCACCCGAATATCGCATCCCAAAAGGATGGGTGATTAAGAATCAAACAATAAACAACACGGATTTCAAAAGTGATTGCAGTACGCACGTTTCATGCTACTTCAATTTATTTAAGTAATGTGAGCATTACCTTAAATGCAATATGAAGAGCAATCTTCAGCTGCACGAAAATGTAGAAAATGTAGAAAAAAGACATATTATAAATGTGGCAACATATTAAATCCAAGTGGGAGAGAGCATATATAAAATCCAAATGTGAGGAAGAATATATAAGTCCATCTTGACATAGCGGGCTGATAGACCCCGCTATGTCAAGATGGACTTATATATTCTTCCTCACATTTGGATTTTATATATGCTCTCTCCCACTTGGATTTAATATGTTGCCACATTTATAATGTCTTTTTTCTACATTTTCTACATTTTCGTGCAGCTGAAGATTGCTCTTCATATTGCATTTAAGGTAATGCTCACATTACTTAAATAAATTGAAGTAGCATGAAACGTGCGTACTGCAATCACTTTTGAAATCCGTGTTGCTTATTGTTTGATATATATATATATATATATATATACTTGCATACACACACACACATGCATGCACACACACACACACACACACACATGCAGTTTTAAGATACATCATGTAGGTGCTCTGAGATGCATCGTCTGTGATGTTTTGAGGATCTCAGAGCGTTTTTGGTCTTTCAACATCAGACCCCCTCACCAAGTTAACCCAACTGGGGTTGATCAAGTCCCTGCTTGCATCTCAGTAGCAGAAACCCATTGGTCTGCCCTTTTTATTGAAAGTCACCCAGTGGCCATCTTTGCAGTTTCAGTGATAGAATTTATAGCATTCCTCTTTGCTGTGCTAGTAACTCCAAGCCTAGTCAGAGCTTTGCAGAGTGATAAAGTAAAGACTCCCTTTGGTCATGAATAACTATGGGATTGTACCTAGAAAGTTACCCTCCAAGGCACAAATCCAGGCAAGGTCATTTATAGAAGACCAGCAGTTGCCTCCTCTCTCCACACCACCGATGCTACCCAAGGGAAAGGGAAAGGCAAAGGCTGATACAGCTTGGAACCAGTGATGCCACAACTCATTTCTACTGTTGAATGAACTGGAGCAACATGAAATAAAGTGTTTTACTCAAGAACACAATACACAGCCCAGTCCAGGAATTGAACTTACTACCTCATGATTATGAGCCTGATGCCCTAACCACTGAGCACCTTCATTGCAGAATGAACACCATATAAAATCTTGATAGCCCACTTTCATTGTCTTGCAATGTCCCTGTCAACTCCAACTTCTGCACTGTTCTGGTAGTTGGCAAGCTTCCACTCATAAACCTCCTCCAGTCAGTTCCCATATGATCACCTGTTTAGTGACATTTGAGAAGATCACTATGTCTGGACGATGTGTTGTTGGTACCTTGTGATCTGGGAACTTTAACTGTTCCATGGGATCCACTCTCAGCTGCTAGTCAGGGGCTGTGGAAGGTAGACATGATAGTCATTGAAACTTCAGTGAACTAGGCTTCTCTTTGGCTCTGAAAAAAAGTGTTGGCTTCTTTACTGGGGTGGTATTTACTAGATTGAATAGCTGTTGATATCACATCCAAAACCTCCCTGAGCACCTGGCCATGCCACCAGCAGTAGCAGTCATCAGCTAAGGCTCTAGGACAGCTGCTGAGGTGATGATGAAAGAATTCCTTTTAGTACATAAGCAACAGGACAATGTTTCACTTCTGCCCCATATGTGGAAGTTTGCTGGACTTGGTAAGGTGTCATAGACAAGTTATCAGAAATAATATATGTACACATACACAAGGAATATTCTTTGGTGCAGTTGTGGTTCTGTGGTAAAAAAATATTGCTTCCCAACCACCTCATTTTTGGTTCAGTCCTACAGCGTAGCACTTTGGATAAGTGTCTTGTACAATATCTCTGGGGTGGCTAAAGCCTAGTGAGTGGATTTGGTGGATAGTAACTGAAAGAAGCTTGTCGTGTGTGTGTGTGCACACATGCATGCATGTGTGTTTGTTTATGTGTGTGTGCATGCACGCACATGCATGCATGTGTGCATCTACATGTTACAGGTGTGTGTGAGTTGGTGTCTTGTTTTGACATCAGGTGATTGTTGTTAGACATATTTTACTGTCATACAAGCAATATCCTTCATTTACAGTCTGCCTTGATAACATGTTAGCCATGAAGAAATAATACCTTACTTGGAAATAGGTGAGGGTTGATAGCAAGAAGGGTATCCAGTCATAGAAAATTTGCCTCGACAAATTCCATAAGTGAACACTAAAACAATAATGATGATGAGGATGAGTCTTCCTCTGGAAAATTCAACGAGTGCTGAGATCTGCTTTGTGTGGCATTAAGCATATCAATAGATATCTCCTTTGATAGAACATCACTATAACACAGGAAACATTACCAGATGATTTAGTGCCTATTCCCAATTAAATAAACTGAGACATGTAGAATTAACAGCCTTGCACAAATATATATTTAAAATACGCCTGTAATAGAATTGAACTTAAAATACATAACTTGGGAGTCCACTATAATACAATTGGCCTTTTTCCTTCTAATAAAGCTATTCTCTGACTTTTATTTTTTTTTCTCGATAAACTAAATCAGAAATTACATAAAGGAATAATATATCTACAACTACAGCAAGTACCTTAAAATAGGAAAGCAATCAGCAAGCCAAGTCTATGACCTAGTTTTCATCTCAAGCTGAAGTCATCTAAGTTAACTTACATCATTCCACCTCCAAAATTTTTCTAAGAAAAAATGTAAATATTGCTAAAACCTTTTCATTAATAGATGTTAACAAAAAACAGTTATGAAACAAATATGAAATATATTGTCTGATTATTATTGCCCAACCGGTATTTGTGTTAACACGTAACTATAGTGATACTGTCTATGAACATGTTTCTCCATAAATCAACTAATACAACTCCAAGCTAAAACATTTAATTTTATTTTCAGCTGTACCTGTTTACTTCGTCTGCAAACCAAATTTAAATTGTTTCTACAAGTAGTTTTTTTTTTTTTCTCATTATGATAGAAAGGAATGGCAAAACATACACATAAGCAAACAAATACACATATGCACGTGCATACAAACACTTACAGAGAGAGAGAGAGAGAGAGAGAGAGAGAGGGAGGAGAGAGAAGACAAATAGGCAAATAGAAAAATACATTCAAATACAAACACAGACATATACACATGCATGTGTGCATAAATGTATGTTTAAATGTATGTGCATATGTGTGTGCTTGTGTGTATATATAAATATATATATATAAATATATATATATATATATATATTAGTGTGTGTATATGTTTGTATATATATATATATATATATATATATATATTAGTGTGTGTATATGTTTGTATATATATATATATATATATATATATATATATATATATATATATATATACATACATACATACATACATACATACATACATACATATATATATATATATATATATATATATATATATATATATATACATACATACATACATACATACATACATACATATATATATATATATATATATATATATATATATATATATATATGTATATATATATATATATATATATATATATATTCGAAGCTAATGATTCATTCCTTCACTATTCCAAATTCTTCACCTTCATGCGTTCATCGTCTTGTTGCCTGAATGAATGCACAACAGTGAAAACTCATAGTGGTGACAGTGAATCATCAGCTTTGTTGAGTACCATTTCTTCTATTTGTACTTCCATAGAAACATACCTACATACACATATACACGTATTACACAAATATAATATACTTACACACACACACACAATTTTTTTATCTTTTACTTGATTCAGTCATTGAACTATGGCTATATGCTGGAGCACCACTTTCAAGAGTTAGGTTAAGCAAATGAACGCTAGCACTTACTATTTTTGCCTGGTACTTGTTCTATTGTCAAACTGATAAGTAACAGGGATGTAAACAACCCAACACTGGTTCTCAAGCAATGGAGGTGGGAACAAACAAAATGACAGACATACTTTATTACACAGATACATACACACTCATGCTGCATGGTAAAAAACTTCCTTCCCAACCACATGGTTCTGGGTCCCACAATGTGGCACCTGGAGGAAGTGTCTTCTACTCTAGCCTCAGACTAACCAAAGCTGTGTGAGTGGATTTGGAAGACAGATGCTGAAAGAAGCCCATCATATGTGTGTGTGTGTGTGTGTGTGTGTGTGTCTGTGTCTGTGTGTCTGTGTGTGCATGTGTGTTTGTCCATGTTTGTCCCCCAACTACCACTTGACAACCAGTGTTTGTGCATTTACACCCCACAGCTTAGCGGTTCAGCAAGTGTGACCGAAAAATTAAGTACTAGGCTTAACAAAAAATAAGTACTGCAGTTGATAAATTCAACTAAAAATTCTTCAAGGTGGTGCCCCAGCATGGCCACTGCAGTCTAATGACTGAAACAAGTAAAAGGTAAACAGTAATATATATATATATATATATATAATGGTTGTTTCTGTCGGTTTCAGTGTTTGAAGGAGAGGGCTTGGTCATCAACTGTGGGTTGAATTAAGGAGTGGGTGACACTGGGTCAGTTGTTGTTGTGGTGGTGGTGGTGCTTGTGGTGGCAGTGGCAGTACTGGTGATTGTCCTTGCTGCTGTGGAAAAGTGTGTGAAGAATTGTTGCTGTAGTTAGAGATTTATGGTAGTAAACGCATCACTAAACACATATATATATATGAACAGAGACGGACATTAAAAAGTCATTTTATTTCTATTAATCAGAGAAGATTATTATTCGCAAAAATGAAAGAAAATTTTTGAAATTTCCCAAAATATACATTCAGAAAGTATTTATCAGGTGAGAACTTTCACTGAATAATTTTTCTTACTCTTTGAACAAAGTTTATACTGAAATTATTTTGTGTTTAACTAAAAAAGCATAACTTTGAAGAAATTGAAAAAAAAAAAAAAAATGCTTGAACTGAAATCTCTTACGAGTTTAATTTAAAAGTGCATAAATTTTAAGAAACTGTTACTCTTACTACAATATTCTACTATAGAATTCATTATTGCAAATATCAGTGCCCAAAAATAATGAATCACTACCAAAAAAGAGAACTGAAGCAATCATTGCTGAATTTCCAATCTGATTCATCTAATAATGCTAAACAGAAGAGAATTGCAAACGAAGATTCACAGCTTAAGGGAGGTCTTGCAAAGTCTTTGACACCCTCATTGGATGATCTAAAACAGGTCGACTGCCAACCAATGCAGCCAGTTCTAGCAAAGTTTGATCCAAAAATTTATGGAAATTAGAGACATGACTTCTCGTCAAGCTGGTCTACTGGTCACCCATGGTTAGAGTATTCTCTTTCAAAGAAAACCTTGTTTTGTTTTGCTTGTCGGCACTTTAATACTTCTGCTCAAGCTGATACTTGTTTTATTAAAAATGGATATTCAAATTGGCATCATGCAAAAGAAAAAAACAAAGGTTTAAATGAGCATGCAAACTCTGCATCCAATATCTAAGCTATGGTAACATGGAAGGAGCACCAACAGCATTTATCCACAACATCCATGTCTTCAATTTTGCAAAATGAAATTATTCCTGTACACATAAGAGAAAGACACAAAGCTAATGGAATGTTACAGCACGATTCCAAAAAATGCGACCTACACCTCAGCAGCAACGTAAAACAAAATCATTGAATTGTTGAGAAGACACACTGTCAACTTCGTGGTCGATGTTTATTTGAAATTATATAAAAATAGTGTTTAAAGATTTGGCTGTTATCTCTAGCATGTAGAAAGACCTTTTAGGCTTAACTATGTGCTTGGTGAAAATCATTAAAAAAAATATTGGAGTTGATATATTCGGCTAAAAATTCTTCGAGGTGATGCCCCAGCATGGCCTCAGTTTAATGATTGCAACAAGTAAAATAAAAATAAAAACGAAATATATCAGAAGTTTTGATCAGGTTAGGCATCAAGAAATGTGAAAAAAAAAAAAGAAAAAGAAAAAAAGAATAATAACTGAAAAATATAGCATGGGGCTTTTGTCCACTTTCACACTTTAAGTAGGGGCTTTTGTCCATACCCCTGTTCAGCACCTCCAGCTATCAAGATAGCACCCCCAGTTGCAATCGGCTGGCTACGTGGCTGGCTTGACTTCAATTCCAAATACTTTTCTGCTTGAAGTAGGGTCTGTTTGTCTAGCCTTACTAGACATATGAGATCTCATGACAGCATTTCTATAAAGAAATGGCAATCATCATTTATGTACATGTGTGTGTGTGTGTGTGTCCCTCCTCTTCTTGAAATCACATGGTAATTGTCAAGTGGGTATTACCATCATACAGGTTGTGTTATTCATTTCCAATCTTCCATTAAAACAAATCCTGTCAAGGGGTAATATTATCTTGCTTAGAAACA
>NC_142930.1:68892943-68957943 GCF_046866305.1 Octopus bimaculoides
TGAAGGGTCTCTTAATCAATGTAAATATAAGGTCAATTTTATTTCATAAAAAGATTTTTTAGTAAATTTCTAAGACCTTCTGTTTGTGTGAGTGTGTGTGTGTGTGTGTGTGTGTGTGTGTGTGTGTGTGTGTGTGTGTGTGTGTGTGTGTATGCCTGCATGTGTATAGATATATGCGTGCGTGTAAAGGTTAAGCAGGATTACTGAGTAACTAAAGATGCAGGACATCCCAAATAAGTGAAGTGTCTCAAAAAGTTACAGACTGAAAATAAGAATACATACAAGCACTTCTGACATTATAATATTGATAATATTGGAGATATATATCTATATATATGTATAGGTGTGACTGTGTGGTAAGAAGTTTGCTTCTGAACCACATGGTTCTGATTTCAGTCCCACTGCATGGCACTTTGGGCAAGTGTCTTCTAATATAGCCCCAGACTGACTAAAGCCTTGTGAGTGGATTTGGTAGGGGGAAACTGAAAGCCTGTTGTATATATATATATATATGTGTGTGTGTGTGTGTGTGTGTGTGCATGAGTGTGTAAGTGTTTGTGTCTAATTGTCTTGACACTGTGTAATAGTTGTAGATGAGTGTCTCTGTTGTACAAGCAGTGTCATTAATTTTCAATATTCTGTGAGAGCATGTCTGGGGAAATATAACCTTGCTTGGAAACAGGTGAAGGTTGGTTATAGGTAAGGTTTCTGGCCTTATGAAATCTGACTCAAATTTTGTCAGACCCTTGCACCCTTGGAAAAGTGGATGTTAAATGATGATGAAGATGACAATGATGACATATATGTATGTGTGTATGTTGTTAGTCTGGCTAGATTCTTTAAATCTGTTAATCTCATCGACAGTTTTATGACCATAACAAGCCCTTTCTTCATCTATTTTGCTTTTTCATTTATTCTTTCTAGATTTTAGATGCTCTCACTTTCTATCTGTGTCCATTAGCTTTTTTGTATCTGGATTCATATGGCTAGTCATATGTACAGTGTTCTGTTTATCTTTTAAGTATGTGTATGAATAGTTATTTATCCAGAGATTCATCATGCACTTTGTTTATACATACATACATACATACATATATGATGAGAGTGCATGGCTTAGTGGTTGGGGTGTTGTACTCTTGATCTAGCATTCGTGATTTTAATTCCTAGACTGGGTGGTGCGTTGTGTTTTTGAGCAAAACACTTCATCTCACATTGCTCTGACACATGGTACACAGTGCTCCTGTTCAGACGTCGATTTGATGGAGGGAGCGAACTATTGTACAGTATGAACATTTGATCACTATAAACAAATCACTTGTGCAGGTCATTCGGTAAAAGCTGAACACTCATATGTTGTCTTCAACAGGACAGTCCATTATATATCTATATATATATATGAATACACAAAATTACCTAAATCTTCATATTTTGGGGCATGGCTTTTATCCTTGAAATTCTATTTCTTATGTATTTTTATATTTTTCAACAGTGATCTTTTCTATATGTAAGTGTTTTCCAACGTAGACTTGCACTTCATTTTGGAAGCTCCAAGGAAGCTATGAGGTGATGCACAGGCACTTAGCTTCAAGCACATTGCACCTTATAACAGAAACAACTGTAAGCTAATGAACTTCATTGTATGATTTTCTGTTCCTTTGTCATTTATCTAATTTCATTTTGCATTCTGTACTCAACTAATGCTTTATTCAGCTGCATATGTTTATAGAGTTCTAACATCAGGTTACTTGTATTGCCATGCCTAAGTGAAACATTAACACACACACACACACACACACACATAAATACATACATTCAAATACACACACACAATCACACATACATGGACATACACACATATACACTTATGGGTGTGAAATAAAAAGTTTGCTTCCCAGTCACATGGTTCAGGGTTCAGTCCCACTGTATAACATCCTGGGTAAATGTCTTCTATTATAGCCTTGATCAAAACCTTGTGAGTGGATTTGGTAGACAGAAACTGAAAGAAGCCCATCATGTATAGAAGTGTGTATGTTTCAAGGCAACTATATTATTAGATTCATAAAATAGGTTTATGCAAGTATATAGGTGGAAATTAACAATCCTCTGTAGATATAAAGTAGAGAAAGAAAACAAATGGTAGATAGCCAGTTGATCATAAGGTATATGTGAGTGTGTGATGTGAGCCAGATATGGTGGTCTATTTGTGATTCAGCAGATTTCTTTTGTTTGACAAGCAGAAATCTGTCCATTGCAACAATTTGTTTGTAGATGTCATCCAAACATTTACACATTTCTTTAATTTCTTATTACTGACAAAAGTCTATATAGGAAAGTGCATTTCATCATTGTCATCAGACAAGGCAGTCTTTCATGATGCCTCCCTATATTATGATGATGCTATGCAAAATGAAGATCCACTATATTGATAATGGAAATAACCACAATAGGACCTGTAGAACTAAAACGAGGAAGGTTTTGTGGTACAATCCAATTTTTAGCATTACTGTTAGAACCAATGTAGGTAGGGAACTTTGAAATCTAGTTTCTAGACATTTTCCAACAAGTCATAAGTATCATAGAATTCTCAATAGAGGAACACAAAAGGTTAGCTATTCTTGTTGCAAAAACTTCACCTTGTTTATAAACCAGCATAATACAACCATTCTGAACAGAACTAATGGTGTCACAGGAGAATCTGATCCAAAATATAATTGTAAAGATCAAGTAGCTGCCTTTAGATGGAAGTTGCTTAATCAAAGGCATTGTATACAGAGATAAGATTCAGCTGGATAACAACAATATGTACAAAACACACAGGTTCCACAGAAAATAGCTTCAAAATGAAATCATATTCACATAGAAATTTCTTCAAGTCCCTGGAAAACAGGTCAGCAATGAACCTGGCCAAACATGTATGGCAATTAAAAGGAGCAGGGTCTTTCCCATTTAAAATTTATTAGTCCATATTCGAGGAGGCTACCCCATACAGTCACGGGTTAGATAGGAACACAGTGAAATGTCTATTATACCTGAGTAAGAAGATTTTTATCCTTTTCCAGGATAAACATGCATTAACCCTTTAGTGTTCAGATTACTCTGTCAAATGTAATATTTTTTCACTCAAATTGTTTTGAATTAATCATGTATTATCTTATAGCTTTGAGGTTTCAATGATGTGATTGTTTATTTTTAGAATATCAATGTAGGTTAGGTGTGAGAGGCTAGATATCGCCAGTTTGAATATAAAACATGTAGAATATCTGGGCCAGATATGGCCGGTTTAAAGACTAAAGGGTTAAACCACAAGACAGAGCTCCTGGGTTTTTGCAGACCTGCTTCTAGGTACCTTATGTGCTGCCAAATGATTCTAAATGGATTGCCTATTTGGACTTTACAATATATCCCCATTTTTATCACATATTCCCTGCCTTTTTTTTTTTTAATAAAAAATCGACTTTTATTACAAACTATCTCCCTCTTTGAATGTTTTAAATTATTATTTTTTTGTCAGTCTATACAATGCATTTTATCCATGGCTTTTCCCAATCATTTTACATATGTATATTTTAAGTTCAAGACCAGAAAAAATTTTTTATTGTCATTATTTTAATATAATTGTGTATTTCTGAAGGTATTGCAAGTTCTATTCATTTCTTTTTTCTATATTTTATTTTTGTGTTTTGTATGCTATTGCTAGAAATTTAGGTCTTTATAAAATCATATTTTTTTCATAAAACTAGTATACTAAACCTGTGAAGCTTTCAATAGCCACCAATCTTACAGAGAAATTTAATCTTTAATATTTACTATATTTTAACTATTTATAATTTTTAACTCATCCTAAATTACTCTTATCTCTATACACAACTTGCTTTTCTCTCTTCGTCAGTTTCTTGTTTGCATGTTTGACATACTTACCTATTTCTATGAATTATATAAACATTTTGTGGGCATGTATATATACTTCATGTGTACATATTTAAACGGTTTTTATGTATATTTGTATGTTGTTTTGCATGTATCTATATATTCTATATATTTGGGCATGTGTGTGTGTATAGATGTTGAAGGCACATGGATCAGTGGTTAGAGTGTCGGGCTCACAATCATGAGTTAGTGAGTTTGATTCCTGGACCAGGCTATGTGTTGTGTTCTTGAGCAAAACACTTTATTTCATGATCCTCTAGTTACTCTGCTGTAGAAAAGAGTTACAACACCACTAGTTTCAAGCTGTCTCAGCCTTTGCCTTTTCCTTGGATAACATCAGTGGTATGCAGATGGGTGGCTGGTATGCATGGGCAACTACTGGTCTTCTATAAACAACCTTGCTCAGACTTATGCCTTAGAGGGGAACTTTCTAGGTGCAATCCCATGGTCATTCATGACCAAAGGGGACTTTATATAGATGTATGTTTGTATATATATTTTCATATATGTATGTATACCTTATATGTATTAATAAGTATGTACAAATACATATTTGCGTGAGCATTTAGATGCAGATGCATTTTTATGACATATATTTTCTTATGTACATATATTTTTTCATTTACATTTTCTACTGTGTATGTGTGTTTGTACATTATTCTCTTAAGCTTTCTCTATTATTATTAATCTTACTCTTTCTGTCTTTTGCCTATCTGTTCATATCAACTTTCAGGCCACCACCACCATTTCAGTGATCTTTGATATATGACGTTCATTACATCAGATTTTATCGTTCCATATTTAAGAGATGAGGAATTATGTACATTTACATTTGACGGATATTTGTCCTTATCTTGTTTATTGTTAACACGTTTCAGCTGAAATACCCTCCAGCCTTCATCAAGTGTCTTGGGGAAATTTCGAACCTGGGTTCTCATTCCTAAGGTATTTTTTTATGTTGCTGTTATTATTATTATTATTATTATTATTATTATTATTATTATTATTATTATTATTATTATTAATACCATTATTCAGATCACTGCCTGGGATCAAACTCAGAATCTTGGAGTCAGTAGCCTGTGCTCTTAACCACTACATCATATGCCCATGGCCATATGGTGTAGTGGTTAAGAGCGCAGACTACTAACCCCAAGATTCCGAGTTTGATCCCAGGCAGTGACCTGAATAATAATAATAATAAAAACAACAACGATGACGACAAAAAAAAAAATACCTTAGGAATGAGAACCCTGGTTCGAAATTTCCCCAAGACACCTAATGAAGGCTGGAGGGTATATTAGCTGAAACGTGTTAGCAACAAACAAGATGAGGACAAATATCCATCAAATGTAAATAATGTATCAGATTTTATGTTGCATAACGTTAAACTAATCTCTTTCTCCCCACCACTCTTATACATCCTATATTATCTTTTTCTGTCTTGTTCTCTTCAATCTATTGCTTTATTTCTTCTTCTCCCTCCCCCTTTTTTTCTATTGTTAGCCTTTTACTTTGCTTCTACCTAATATTGCTATCATTTCTTCTTTCTTTTATTTGTGGTGTTATATATTTTTGTATTCTTTTTACTTACTTAATTTCTCATCTACTGCTCGTATTTAAATCTTTTATTATAATTTCAACTTTTAAATACCTATTTTGCAATTCCTTTTAATTATTTGCAATTCCTATTTCTGGATATATTATGACATTTTTACTCCATTTAACACTATTTTTTTATATTCAGTTATTAGTTATTGTTTATTCTACCATTTGGGTTTAACCCTCTAACAGCCTACCCACACCATTATTTCTTGGAAATTAGATACCCAAGCAAATTCAATTGCTTATTCCTTAAACTGTAATGAATATATTGTATAATGTTATATTATATTATATATTATATTTTATGTACCCACAGAATTTTTAATTTATCATTACAACTGTTTAATGAATGGTCCTGTGAAGATTTTTTCTACTTAAATAAATAGTATGAGTGTGTTTGTGTGTGTGTGTGTGTGTATATATATATATATATATATATATATATATATATATATATATATATATATAAGAAATAAAAATAAAGAAATATTTAAAAAAAGGGTTTGTATGATTGTGTATAGAGGAATATATTATTTAAAAGAGTTCCAACTCTGTATGTTTTTTATGTTTTATTTATATTTTTATAAAATTAATGTGGGATATAGAATATGGAATATATAATATAAATGGTAAAATGAAATGAAGTATTGAATGTCTTATTGAATATATGAAATATTGAGTATTAAATATGTAAGGACTAGTAAACTTTCCTGCCTCATGGTAGTCACCAAGGTCCAGTCTGACAGATACACACACACACACACACATATATATATATCTTTAAACAAATATAAATATGTATGTCATTGTTCAGTTTCATTTCGAAATTCCTTACCAATAGAGAAAGAATCAGTTTCTAACCTAGATTAAAGGCTCCTTCATTGGAATTTCAACAACAATATGTATGTATGTACACATGTACGTATAAACGGCAGTATTTCCCAAAGTGGGCTCTACAAGATATATTTCCTTTAATAAAATTTAATGTAAATTTATTGTGGTGTGATGGAGGAAAAAGACAACAAGAAGCAAAAGGACAGAATGAAACGTTGGACCTTACCTTGTCGACCGCAGCGGAGTACACAATCGCTCCTGATCAAAACACGTCTTTCTCGTAACCTCTCTGTTTTCTGACTGACCCACGTGCTAGCCTTCGACCGCGTATGCCCGACTTCCGGTCTGGCCCTTCTGGTCTGGCTTCACTTCTGTTTGCCTCACCTCTCTCCACCAACAACATACAGCTCATCACAGCCCATAACACCACACGCCCCCCTGATCTATAGATCATTCAACCGGCACTCCCACTCATTCCTCGCTCCTAAACTACCTTAATTGGTTTCATAATCAGCCAACCAGGGAGGAGGGTGCCGCTCCCTCTGTGGTCGCTGTGTGACCCCGGGAATGGCCTGAGTTCCTGGCGCGCTGCCTTCATCATCTTGCCTACTGCTGCTGTCTTCATCATCTGAAGCACTGACAATCTTCCACACATCCAAAACATGGCATGGCATACCATCGACTGAGGCGTTGTTCTTTGAATTGATGGAGGTTATAGTTCCTTTCCCCCATTGTGATGTGCACCGTGTATTTGGGGGTTTTACCCAAACTTCTTCCCCGATCTGCACGAAGGTGTGCTCTTCTTCTCCCCGGAGTCGCATTGATGCAATACACGGGTGCCTCCAATCGTACCTGAATATTGCCCTGTGTGGCACCGACTCCTCAGCCTGTCCTGACCTGGGCGACATATTGTACCAAAATACGGCCTCGATTGGCGAAATGTGGCCCCTCTCTGCCATGGTCTTGATGGTACGATGATGCCTTTCCACCACTCCATTTCCACTTGGCTGGTATGCTGCCCTAAAGAAGCGGCTGACCTGCGACCTGTCAAGCATTTCTTTCAGCACCTCTGAGCGAAATGCAGTGCCATTATCCAGCAGCAGCTCATCCACGGGGCCTCGTTCCAGGAATATCCCATTTAATACTCCCGTGATTTCCTCTGCAGTCCCTGTCTTCATCTCCCTCCATATGGCCATCCGCCCCGGTCCGCAGTCAACCATTGAGAGGTACATCCCCTGCCGGTAGTGTGTTACGTCCACTGCCAGTCGTTTCCAGTTGTGGGCCACTGGAATACTTCCCGCCTCATGTACGCCCGGAGCAGGGTCAATAGACTGGCACCTGTCACAGCTGCTAACCACTCTCTGCACGCTCCGCCTCGTTACCTCGGAGTCGATTTTCCTGGCTAGGAACAATGTCCTGTCCACTCCCATGTGATGCATGGTATGCAGTCTCCTCAACTCCGAGTCACTCAGACAGCATACTGCAGCCACAGTTATGAAATTGCATTCTAACCCTTTGGTTTTAGATTCAAACTTACTTTGTGATTTTGAATTAGGCTTATAAGCCTTTTGTCCACTACACCATCATAATTATCGTTTTAATATCCACTTTTTCATGCTCCTATGACTTGGATGGAATTTGTTGAGACAGATTTCTCTATGGCTAGATACCCTTCCTGTTGTCAACCTTCATCTGTTTCCAGGCAAGGTAGTATTATTTCCCTGTATCCAGACATTGGAAACAAAGGACATTGCATATATAATGGCAACACTTGTTTACAATTATCACAGGAAGCCATGGCAATGGAACAGACACTAATATATATCTATAATGGCCTTCTTTCAGTTTACGTTTACTGAATCCACTCATATGGCATTGATTGGCCCAGGGCAATCAATGTAAAAGACATTTGCCCTGGGTGCCATGCAGAGGGCCCTTGGGAGAGTGTCTTCTGGTATAGCCCTGGATTATAGTAGCAGTGGAGTGAACCTGTAACCATGTGGTTGGGAAGCAAACTTCTTAAAACACAGCCATGCTTGCATATTAAATAATGAAAATTCTATATATAGTCTTTTAATATGAATAATTCAATCTTTTTTTATTGATTTAAATTGGCATTTAATAGGTAGCTATCCATAGATAACTAGTCATGATAACCTTGCTATTATGTCTAATCAATCTCATACAAATGAATTCATTCACAAACATTCTTTGTGATTTGTTATCAACGATTTAAATGGTCATATTTTGTATGATGAGGAAATTTGGAATGCAAAGGAAACTGATAAAAGTCTGATAAAATACATATCAACAATATGTATGCTGACACAGACCTTTACCAGTTTCCTTGAATTCCAAATTTCCTCATTGCACAAAATATGATCATTTGAATTGTCAGCATTTTATAATGAATTTTGATAAATTTGAAAAAGTCACCCCAGAGTGAATTGATGTTATGGTAGGCAGTTTTTTGAAAAAGCAATATTTTGTATTATGTAAATAGTAGCAATAGATTTTGTTCAGAATGAAAAACAAAATAAGTGTCTATTTAATGCCAACAGACATGTTTATAACTTATTTATAACTTAGATGAAATATTGCCACATTGTTTTTTTAATATATTTATCTTAATTATCTTCCACTTGTTTCAGTCATAAGACTGTGGCCATACTGGGGCATCGTCTTGAAGGGTTTAGTCAAACAAATCAATTCCAGTACTTGTGTTTTTCTTTTTAAAGCCTGGTACTTATTTTATTGGTATCTTCTGCTCAGCCACTAAATTAGAGGGATGTAAACAAACCAACATTGGTTGTCGAGTGAATGTGGGGGGAAAACCAAAAAGATGAAGACACACACACAGGTTTCTTTCAGTTTCCATCTACCAAATGTACTCACAACGTTTGGTCAGTCCAGAATTATAGAAGACACTTTCCCATGGTTCCATGCAGTGGGACTGAACCTGGAACCATGTGGTTGGAAAGCAAACTTCTTACTACACAATGCCTGTACCAGTATCTTAGTATATAATTATAAAGATGGTTAAAATATTAGTCATAATTTGCTTCATGACCATTAATATCAACAAAGTCATTATTACAATCACCAGTAAAATTGAAAGTGTGACATAGCAACTAATTATAAACATTCTGTTCATCTAACTTTTGCTAATGGTAACATCTCAGTACCCTTTTTTTTTAATTTCCTCATTAAAAAGTGAATTAATACTCTAAGTACTTTATCCCTAAATTGATTAAGGCATGGTTGAGAGTTAGAGGTCACGGGTAAATGCACTATCTCTCTCCTTCAATTCCTAACTCTGGCTATAGTTGTGCATTCAGCCAGAGGTCTTCCATTACATATATACATCCATCATCATCATCATTTAACAGCCATTTTCCATGCTGGCATGGAGGGATGGTTTGAAAGGAGCTGGCAAGTCAGAGTACTGAGCCTAAGTCTATTGTCTGATTTGGCAGGGTTTCTACAGCTGGATGCCAACCATTTTACAGTGTACTAGTTGCTTTTTATGTGGCACCAGCACTAGCATGGTCACCAAGTAACTAGTAAGACAAGGAGTCTTTAACTTTGAGTAGAAATAATACCAAGGGAAGTGGCTTTGTGTCAATATCTATCTATCTGTCTGGAATGTGACAGAATCTGTTCTCTGCACATTTTCAGTGTTTATAGCACCCAAGCATTTGCCACATACAAAAGCTATCTTCCCAGTTAGCCTTCCTTTGATATTGCTGCACCTCTTATGTGTCCATAGCTTACACTGGGTACATCTTAATGAGTTTCTACCTATGCCTTTTCTACAGATTGAGCAGGGCCATCTACCTAAAAACCACTTGTTAGAATTCAACTAAATTTTCATAGAATGATGGCAACAGTTATATGCACATGGTGTGAGGTTTTGTAAAACAACATAGAAACTATGGCCATTTACCAAATTTATGTTAATTTTCACTGTTTCAAATTATTAAAACTCATGTAAACAAGAAAGTATCAATTTGTGTGATGTACATACTGAAATGAACACATATAGTCATCAACGTGCAAAAAATAGAAATAAACAAATATAGTGTTAAAAAATGATAGATGAGCTGGTTAGTAAGGGATATATGAGCCTTTGTTTGAAATAAGTTGGAAAAGGCACAGGTCCATGGAACATGCTAATTTCTGGATCTCCTTTGACGTCATACCACGTGATACATCCACTATTGCCTGCCACAGTTCATTCTCGCTCCTAAATTGGCGCCCATTCTCATTCTTTTAGAATACTCCACAAGATTTTCTTTTGTTTTTAAATCTGGGGAACAGGCAGGCCACTTCATTTTCTAAGGTTCACAGAAACCTAATTGTTGCAGATACTCTGTAGTTTTCTTCGCTGAGTGTGAAGACGCATTATCTTGCATGAATATTATGGTTGTCTTGAAGGTGATCCTTTGCATTTTTAACCAAGGTTCAAGGTGCTACCCTTAGAAAGGTAATGTAAGCATCCGCGTTCATTTTAACAGTCAGGCACTTTCCAAGGACCAACCATGATACCTCCAATAATCCTACCCAAACTATGATACCTCCTCCCTCTTGTTGGTGATGATCTTGTTGATTTACAACCCATCCCTTGCTCAACCATCAGGTCCATCAAGGGTAGCACGAGTTTTGTCCATAAACAAAACCTTTGAAAAGTCAACCTTCATGTTATCTTCTGTCCATTTCAGATGATTTTGCATGTGTATTTTGTTTAAAGGAGACCTTTTAACTGATGTTACCAGCCTTTTTCAGAAGACATCGGTTAGTTCTGGACACAGTTGTTTCGCCAATGCACTTGAAAAGTTCTCTACTTGTTAGACCTGGCTTCTTTACAGCTTCACGCTAAAATTGAGACAGAGAACATTGAGAAATAGCCCTCAACTCACCCTTGTCAGCTCTCTTACATATCTTTGTAGGGGCTGTAACAAAATGTTTCACAGATTGGTGATATCTTCCAATTATTTTAGATATTTCTAATATTGATTTATCTTTTGCAAGTTCAGAAGTAATAAGAGATTTCTCTGAAGCAGTTAAGTCACATTTACAACCCATAATTACACGATTATCAAACCACTTGTTAATAATTTGGAGCACTGAAAGTTTGTGGAAATCATGCAAATGGCTGCAGTTCGTTTACACTTGTGCAAAACCTCATACTTTTTGCACACCAAACACATATAACTGTTGCCATCCTTCTGTGGAAATTTCGTTGAATTCCAACAAGTAGTTTTTAATTAAGATAAAAAAATATTACATCGTTAATAATTTGAAATGCAATGTATATCATCATCGTCGTTTAACGTCCGCTTTCCATGCTAGCATGGCTTGGACGATTTGACTGAGGACTGGTGAACCAGATGGCTGCACCAGGCTCCAATCTGATCTGGCAGAGTTTCTACAGTTGGATGCCCTTCCTAACACCAACCACTCCGAGAGTGTAGTGGGTGCTTTTACGTGCCACCGACGCGATGGCCAGTCCAGCGGCACTGGCAACGATCTCACTCGAATGTCTTTACATGTGCCAGGAAGGTGACGCTGGGCACAGGTGCCATCCTGATTTCGCTTTTGCTTGCCCCAACAGGTCTTTGCAAGCCGAGTTATATGTCCAATGAAGGAGACGACATTGGCATGGGTGCCAGTCGTTGAATTTAGTTCGATTTCGATTTCACTTGCCTCAACAGGTCTTCGCAAGCGGAGTTTAGTGTCCAATGAAGGAAAGGTACGCATAAGTGGGCTGGCTACACCCCTGGCAGAGGCCTTGGATTTAGGTCTCACTTGGCTTGCTGGGTCTTCTCACGCACAGCATATTTCCAAAGGTCTCGGTCATAAATAAAATGTGTTGACATATCTCAGGAAACATGGATAGAATGTAGCAGGATAACAGGATAATGCCGTTAGTAGGAGAGGTTAGGAAAGACAATAAAAGCCAGTAAAGTACAAAAAAGTATAAAGTTTTCTATAATAGGTTTTTGCATATAAAAGTAGACAGTTAGATGTTTCAATACTGCCAACACTGTAAAGGGAATTTTTCCACCTGAATACTTGTGAGTAGGGATGAATACTGTCAACCTCAGTAGTACAGAGGCACACTTCATTAGGAAACACATTTACTGCTTCCAAGCGTATTAATCAGTACAAACTAACATTAAAGAAATTAAGGAAATAAAAAAAAGTCTAAAGAATCTTTGATTCGAAAGCGCTCACAACAAAATAAACTATAACACCCAGCAACAAGACTCATTCTAGGTTACATGTCTTTTGTAGGGTAAGCTATTTATCTGTCAATCTATCTACCTACTTTTATATCCAAAAACCTATTATAGAAAACATATTTTCTTGTATATTACTGCCTTTATCTTTTATCTTCTTTGTCTTTCCTAATCTCTCCTACTAACAACATTATCCTGTTTATCTTACTATATATATATTTATGTGTTTGTGTAGGTATGTATATTTTATTTATATATATGGTCCTTATTATGTTACCTAAAAATGCTTGTATCTAAAAATGGGATGTGGTGAGGTAAAAAAAAACAAACTTAAGTCAGACTCAGAATCAGTATCAAGAGTTCTCTTAGAAAAGTGAATTTTGTAAAATCTATGATCAGAACAAAACATTTTGTTGACCTCCTTTATTGCTTGTTGAATAAATGTAATGTTCCAATCAAAACCGGTCCAAACCTTATTGAACAGATACTTTTTTGTTTGCAAAATCACTTGATCAATATAGTTTTATAAATCTCTTAATGGTTGCCAATCTGGATTCAGAGATTTATGGCCTAAGTTATTGACTCTCTGGGATGTGGTTATACTACATATCAATACCACAAATAGTTATTACATTTTTTTTTCTATTGCTACAGAATTTATTGTCTGACTCTTTATTTATTGTGAAACCCTCAAAACTTAGCATATCAACTAATATATTTCAGCTCACTGGTATTCACAATTTAACTTTGATTAGTGTTTTCATGTTAGTGTATAGAAATATAATAGATGTTAAAAGCAGCAGGAAGAGTCAGTGTAATACTTTTTAAAGTATTTAGTTCTTAAAATACTTTGATTGTGAAGGAACCTGATATCCTTAACAACTATCACAGCAAAACTATTGCCAACTCTTACACATATGTACTGAAGATGTACCAAGGAAGAGAGAATTTATAAGTACAACACTTTAATGGATCAAATTATCAAGGAAATAGAAAGAGTTGTAATAGGAATAAAGCTTTAGTGGTAATTCATTTTGATTGGAGGGACCTAGCAGCTTATCTTGGATGGAATCAATAAAATAGCAAAGACGGATACAATATAGTGTGGGTTTGTACTAGGATGTAACAACAGATACTATTTTTCCAGAGAAAAAATAGCAAGAACAGGATCTGTATTTGGTAGGAAATGAAAAATTAAGAGATGAATAATTGTTTATGAGAGATAGGTTAAGTAAAAAGATATTACAATCAAGAGTAAGGTCAATGGTAAATTTAGTGTACAAATTCACATCATTGTTAGCTGTCTTGTTTTGAATTTGAGGCCATCATGAATGAGATTAAAACAGGATATTTGTTGTTCCCATGGTAGTACCAATCCAAGAATTGCATAAAACATTTAGTACTTGGAATGGAGAAATATAGTAATTTGACTAGATAGTAGTTAGTAAAAGGACAACAAAAATCAATACCACGAAAAAAGTGTATAGGGATCTCTAACAGGTTGACTGGAGAATGCACTAGGAAAGTATGAACAGCATAAACAATTGTGAATGTTCACTACTAGTAGAGGAAAGCTTTGCTGTGTAGGTGATGTAATTTAGTTCTGCAGTGATTTTGAGTGATAACATAATGGCTATGTCCACAAGAGATGGGAGACATTTTGTAAATACCTATATAGAAAAGCCAAAGAGTATCTTTCCAAACAAAAGAGAAAACTATAAGAATTATATGTAAAATGTGATGCTATACAACAATGAAACATAGGTAATGAATATTGAGTACTTATAATGATTAAAGATAAACTTATGGGATATAACAATACACTGGATGTGCAGAGTCAAAGAAAGGGCAAATTTATGTCATGAAGAAGGTGTTTAACTATTAAAGACATCAGCAATAGAAACAACAGCACTGGTTTGGACATGTGATATCCTGGCTGAATAATTCTGAAAGTTGGTGATAAGAAGTACAAATGACAGAGGTAGATTAAAAGAAATATGGAAACAGATTTGATCTGAAAATGTTACACATCAGAGATGAGATGGCACAGGGTCAAGATGCCTGATGAGATACTGCATTGTAGATATACATGAATACACTGAGAGAAAAGACAAATATCAAAAGTTACAAGACCAGGACTAAAAAAGGTACACCACAGTAAGTCTGTATTTCGTGTATATGTATTTAGACAATAAACCCTTGAAAATAGCCCTCTTGGAAATAAAGGGATCCCAGTGCAGAAGGCAGTCCAACTGCAAATTCTCTTGAATTTCATCCATCATCTTTAAGTAGTGCACTCTTCAGTGTCGATTTCATTTTGAGAAAAGGCAAAAATCACAAGGGTATAGGTTAGACACAAGAGCCAGCAGGCATACCACACAGCAATGTGACACATATTCAGGTTTTCCACAAGAATAGCCTGACAAACTCCATAACTGATTTCAATCATGTGAGAGATGTTGGCATTTGTTTGGTGAGAGTCTTCATGCATATTTTTCTACATTTTCTAGTGTCTTGCAAGTGAATTGTCACTCTGAGCATGCATCATCTTGAACCAACACCTGACCAACCTTGAAACATGTGCCATGTATTCATCTTAATATATACCAAATATTTCAAGATCTTGGTAGATTTACCAAGTTTCAGACAATATTTGAAGTAAACCATGTTGTTCAAAATGTTCAGTCATTGTAAAAACCACAGAACACAACATTACAACAAAACTTCACATAATAACAACATTAGTAGACAACACAAAGCCTACTCGAAGACTGGCCACAAATGATCAACAGCTGTATGAGTGTTTCTGTTAAATAGTATAATGATGGCAAGAACAATCCAAAAACTTTCTGACAATGTCTCATATATTTGAATCAATTCACTCAATTATATACTTTTACCTACCAAAATAGGCCATGCGCTCAGTTAAAAGAAATTTATTAATAATAAATTGTGAAAGTTACTTTCAAAATCAATGACAGAAATATCACAATCATCACAGCTGGCAATTTCAATGGTCGTAACTAGGATTGATACTCTAGTTTTCAAGAAAGCCATGAATACAATACAAGAAATGAAAACAGATTTAAAAGATTCTGGAGTTTTGCAATGCAAATGATCTAACTATATACAACATAAACTTCTGGAAGTCACTAATCAAGATAGCCATATATTATTTAGTTGGGCATGACAGATATTGTACTTAACAGAAAAGAAAACAAGATGGACTTTACAACCAGATCTCTCCTAGGTGAGGAATGTACCACTTGGCAAAGATTAGGAAACATTTTTAAATGATTACTGAATCCAGATAGGAGAGGCAGCACCCATGACCTTTGTAGACTGATAAGACAGGCATTCAGTTGGAAATTTTGTAGGAAAACAGATATGGAGGATATCCCAGAGGCTTGCTTTTTTGTGAAAGAATGACTAAAACATGATTAATACTTGTAAGTTGAGAGACAAATGCATCATGTGGATAGAGCCAAGTAGTATGCAGCTTGCTTGTTTGGAGGAACAAAGACCATTGTAGTAGCAGAGAAAGGAAATATGTGAGTTAGTAGATGAAGCATGTTGTAAATTGTCTGGATATTAGGGAATGTAGTACAGTAGTCCCATAGATGTGAGAAGTATTCTAATGTAGGTTACACCCGAGCTTTGAAGACAACCAGTAATTGATCAGAACAGAGTAATTTTTTTAAGGTCCTCAAGAAGCAGCTTCATCTTGGTAATGTTAAAATGTGTGAAATCATCAAGAATTATGAGGCCTTGCATGTTTGGGGACTTTGAAGGTTTAGTTGTGTGTTGATATGTAGGGAAACTACTGAAGTACAAGTATTTCTTTGCTGTAATAATTGTACCTATATATATATATATATATAAAGATGAGAATGTGTCTGTCTGTGTGAATCCCTAAAACTTGAGAACTACACAACCAATTTCATTCAAATTTTACACATGCCTTACTTAGGGTCCATGTAGTGTCATAGGCCAAAAAAAGTATAACTTCTTGCCTAGTGCGAGCCCAGAGCAATATCATATATCCTTCACTATTTCAGTATTAAGTGTCAAAAGTGAAACAATAACATCTCTATTGTAATGTCAGATATTTTCACTTTATTACTGAAACTATTATCTCACATATATACAGGCATACATACATATATATGATATATATTATATATATATATACATGTATATGTATAGCTGCTTATGTATAGATGTATATGTATAGATGTATATATATATATAGATGTATATGTAGACATGTATGTATATATATATATATATATATGTAGACATGTATGTATATATATATATAGATGTACATGTAATATGTACACATATATACACCCATACATAGGTGCAGGTGTGGCAAGAAACTTGGTTCCAAAACACATGATCCTGGGCTCAGTCCCACTGTGTGGTGACTTAGCATTTGTCTTCTGCTATAGCCTCAGACCAATCAAAGCCTTGTGAGTGGATTTTGTAAACAGAAACTGAAAGAAATCAATCGTATATATATATACATATATTTATGTATGTATTTATATTATCTTTAACTTTGATAAGGTAAATATGTTAATAGTTACCAGGGTAGCAAAATTCACAAAGAAACTGGGATATTATACCTAGTTAAGAGGTAGAAATTCCATGTTAAAATGATGTATTTTGAGTTGATATAATAAAGAATAAATGGAGCAAAACGCATATATTAAATAAGTTCCTTTACTTCCGACACATGTTTCGAAAATTACATGCACTCTATTCCAAAAGAATAAAAGATATTTTTATAAATGTAATTTTCTCTTCAGGGAACCATCCTTTGAATGCAAGACCTGGTGCATAAATTATCAAGTAAATGAGAGGCATCTTTGCTTCTACTGATTTAGTTGCAAAGTGTTGAGTAAAGTTATTTGGTTGCAGACCTCCTTTGAGTCTTTTTATTATCACTGGGTCACACACAGTCCCTGGATGGTAACATTGATTTCAAGGCCTTCCCAGATGAGTGACTGGTTATTCAAAGACATTTATAGATTGTAAATTTATTCTGTCCAGTTACCTATCAGTAAAGTGGTCATTTGCAAACTCCAGAAGTGACACTTTCATTTCCCCTTAGCCTTAACGTCACACAGTTGTTAATGTTTATTTCAGTTGGGTCACACCCTTCCAGTTGCTATAGATCTGTAATGCATCTTATGGCTGTGCCTGTCACCTGTATGGTGAGGAATCCTACATTGGGGAGTAGTAATGACTAGGGTAGGGTAACTGACTACTTACTGTGATCATCCATCTTTTGGTTTCCTGTAGCTTTGCTCTTTTACAAACCCAGTGAACATACATATATTTCCTATTTCAAAGAAATTCGAACAATAGATATAAGACCCAAGTTAAAAAGATTCTCAACAATTCAACTTCTCTGGTTGACATTAAGACACCCACCCCCAATAGGGGCCTTAACTCCCACATTTTCCAGATCCATGACCTCCATTTTACAGGAGCAAAATCCTTTTAACAGGTTCCATAAGACTGGAATTTTGGAATCTGCACATAAAGATCAGTAGTATGGGATACATGTGTCATGATTAGAATTTTTTTAGGGTGTTTAAAGAGGGAAAGAACCCTCATCTGCAATTTTGATGAAATTCGAATCATAGGTATTCCAGTTCATTAAAGAAAATATAACAAAAAAGTCTAATTCTTCAAAGAGTGATACATCTGTCAACGAGTGTATATGGTTAGCAGTTAACAGGAGGCAATTAATGTATGTAGGATACATAAGCAAACTTTGGATTACATCAATGTGTTTCACAAAAGCTGTGTCAGTGCATACTGTAATACAGTTGTTGGCACTCCGTCGAGGGTTCCAGTTGATCCGATCAACAGAACAGCCTGCTCGTGAAATTAATGTGCAAGTGGCTGAGCACTCCACAGACATGTGTACCCTTAATGTAGTTTTCGGGGATATTCAGCATGACACAGTGTGACAAGGCTGACCCTTTGAATTACAGGCAGTAAGAGTGAGAGAAAGTTGTGGTGAAAGAGTACAGCAGGGTTCGCCACAATCCCCTGCTGGAGCCTCGTGGAGCTTTAGGTGTTTTTGCTCAATAAACACTCACAACGCCTGGTCTGGGAATCGAAACCATGATCCTATGACCGCGAGTCCGCTGCCCTAATCACTGGGCCATTGCGCCTCCACTGTGTAATACAGTAGATAGGTAGAAAATTCTGATGAAAGAAATGAGACAGATGGTGATCACATCTGAAAATTTCACAATCCAAAGTTAAAGGATTTTCTGATGTCAAGAACAACATAGCTTTTAGTCATATTTTACTGGTGTGTAAGATGAGAAAGCAAGTCTCAGGTAGATTTTACTAAAGAAAAACTGTACTGGTGTCTACTGAAGAGGGAGACATACTTAAAGTCATGAAAGAGATGGATCTTTACAACTGTTTCAATCATCTTTAAATGTTGGAAGAAGTGCAAGGCAGTTTTGGAGATGTTCCCTTTCTTAGGAATGACCCCTGTAGAAAAAGATTAAACAATTCAGTGAGAATAGGAGTTTACTTTTAAACAAAGTGCATATAATGGAAAATAGAACATTAAGTTCTGGCTTTTTCTATTTGTTTTTATGGTGTTAATCAGAAGTGGACTATGTCTCTGGCTCAAATGTTCTAACTGTTGTCAGGTTGATGTGGTCAGTATTCAGCCTCAAGTGCTGCAAATCAAAGTATGCAAGAAAAATGTGTAGGAATAGAATTCCAGGAGAGTGAGATTCTAAGGATGGAATGGACATATTAGTGTGGAAAGATACAGAATAACAAGAAGAGAGATAGATGTATAAGGTAAACCTTTGTGGAAGAGGTATATAGATAGTCAGCCCTGAGGAATAGAGATTAATAGTGACAAAATAGGCAGAGAGGAAACCAGTGTAGGTCATTAATGTACAGGAAGAGTATGGGACAACATAACCAAACCCTGAGACAAATCAGTGTGGACAGAGTGTAGGTTAGACAGATCCCTGTGCAATGGCGTGATTTGACAAGACACTGTTGAGCAAATAAAAAATGGTCAGATAAAGCCTATAGACAGGGAAGTTTAATCATATTTTCATGCTAATGTCAATTGTAGTATGTTGGTGAGTCTTTGCTAATCAGCTCAATGGCTTTTTTTCATAACAGTTGCTTCATTCCAGATGTAAGAGTAGTATTCCCTAGCAGGTCTCTCTTGAGTATAGAGCTGATAGCTATCCAAGGATGAAGTATTTTCTAGCTCTTAGGAGGAAAGCTATTATTTTACCAGATCTCTGAGAATCTTAATTGCATGTTGTCCTAAACTAGGAAGCTGAGGTAGAAAATTGTTTCTTTAATATATGTAGTATCTGTACTGTTGAAGTAAACAAGCTTAATGTTTTTGAGAATTTTGCACATGAAAACAGGCAAGCTGAACAAGGTACATGCAGGTCTTGGATGCATATGAATGATGCCCATGTGCAAAAAGTTTACAAGGAGTGAAGGGTACTTAATTTGTATAGGTTAGTTAGGGGTGATGTTAAACAGGTCATTAATGTACAGGAAGGGTGTGCGGCAACATAACCTCGCCCTGAGACACGTCAGTGTGCAATGGTGTGATTTGACAAGACACTTTTGAGCAAATAAAAAATGGTCCGATAAAATCCATAGAGAGGATGTTCAATCAAATTTTTATGCCAATATCAGATGTCTTGCTGTTGTTGAATTTCTCAAGGGCCAGGGACTACTGGTGATTGACACAGGAGAGTCAATCCCCAGTATGTTTGGCTCTACAGAATTTATACTGGTGGTCACTGAGATGATTTTTAAAAACCATTTTCCTTACTCCCAAGATGCTGAGAGAGTTATAAGTTGATAGTTCATGTGATCAGAAAGGTTGCTTACTTGGAGATGGATACATTGTAGCATGCTTTTAAAGATTAAAATAGATTTCTGTATGGAGAGAAAATGGATAGAAGCTAGCACTGAGGTACTGTTTGAGGATAATTAAAGGTATATCATCAGAGTTAGTGGTGTTGTTGATCTGAAGTAACTGAAGGTATTTTTGTATTTGATACATGTGTAGATGGTGAGAACAGGGGAATAGTGAAGGAAAGTCAGCAGAAAACATAGCTCTTCCATTGGGATTACTGCTTACAGAATCATTACGGCTGAGGAGTGGTAAAAAAGCAGATTGGCAAGCAAGATACGGTGCAAATTGTGTAATGCACAAAGAGGCTTTATTGATGGAGAAAAGAAAAGAAAAAGCTACCCAGTTGTTTTTTTTTTCTTTTTTACAAGTGCAGTAGGGTATGTTCTGAGGTTCTACTGTGCATCTTCATATCAAACATTTAGTGGGTATGAGCTCTGATTGTAGAAAATCATGCCCGAGAGTATGGTTCAGGTCACCTGCTTAAATGTCTTGGATGAAGCACATTTGCTGCCAGGGATAGTTAGAATATAACTGACAGAATACCAAGCAATTAGTTGATTAGAAGTGCCATAGGGTGTGGGATGTGGGTAAAGTTGCAGAGATAGGGGCAGTTTAAAGGTAAGAAAGATAATCAAAGATGTTTGTGTGTCAATCAGATTCACTCGAATGAAAGCTTTTGAGGTGATGCTCCGAAGAGTTTTTTTTTCACACTTGGCCCTCATGTCTATATAGTGGTAACAAAGGAGGAACAACAGAGTTTGAAAGGAATTTAGTCAAAGCATACGAACTTTGAGTGAAATGGGTAGAAAATGCAATGACTTTATCCATCATCTCAGTTGAGGAATGGCAGATTCTACATTGCTAATTATGACCACCTAGACAAGAGAGACCTTGTTGCAATTTGGGAGATGAAAAAGCTTGCAGACTGTGCATTGCAGAGGGAAATGGACATCATCTTGTAGCAGATAAAACTTCCCAAGAGTTGATGGTGGGTGACTTTTTGCAATCTAAGCATTAATTTTTTTACTTATAAAACTTGCAGTACTGCAATGAGTGAACCGTTTAAGTGCTTTAGTTGTATAAGGAATAGCAAAGAACATAGCTAAAGGATATCAGGTGATGGGTGAAACACATTTTCTATAGAATTGGCACTGAACCAACCTAACTTGAAGTACCAAAGAATTCAGAAACCAAGAGTTTTTTTTTTATGAGGAGAGCTGTACTGATTACTGGCTTTGGTGATGAGAAAGCAGTCAAAAGTATTTTGAAGAGGGGTGTCAGTTAATGATATATGTAAACTCAAGTTAAAATTAGCAAATGATTGGGTCTTTGTTAATGTAGAAAGGATGCAAGTACTAAGAGGTTAGCAAGATGATAATTTCAGAGAGTATGTCCAAATAAATGTCCACAATGAAGAATAGTCAAGTACAAACAATTGTGATTGGAGGAATTTGAAAAGTGATAAACACAGCATTTGAACTTACAAGAGATAAGTGATAGGGATTCTATATGTGCAAAAACACCATCTTTTAGAAAGAAGATGCAATATAGAGTATCACAGAGATGCATATGATATAGAGAATGAGACAAAACATTGAATAGAGTAAAGGATGGAATGAAGTTTAAAGATATTGAGTAGAAGAGGGATTGTTGTTAATTGAGAGTACAAGAATTGCTTGTTGTTATGAGAATGGTAAGTGTGAAGTGTTTTGGATGATATTATCTTAATCAAACAACACTGAAACACATTTAGTGACATCTAAAAGAAAATGCATTACTGTCCTTGATTGAGCAGACCTATAATCAAAGATGTTCCAGTCATGATCATCCTGTCTTTAATATTTAATACATTATCTTGGACACATACATCTTCACATATTAAGGACAGGCCTGCTAAAGAAAGGTTGCTTCTTTCTAATAGTCTTTTTAGTGAAGACTACAAGCTGGATAGTGGAGAATTACTCAACATGGATAACAGAGATACCTGTTGTCAATGTTAGCATCAGTATAGTTGGTAAGGCTATGAAAGAAAGATAGGAAAGCAACAGGTCCAGTAGAAATAGTAGCCAATGTTGGTAGTAGTATCAGATTATGTAAGCCATAAGCCAATTTTTCAATTAATGAGGTAGCAATATCAACTGTTACAAAGGCAACTGAGACAGACAGACAGATGAAAAGTAATAATAGAGAACTCATGAATTTTTAGCAAAATTAGTTCAGGACAGTGTTAGTTTGCATAAGATACATCATCTTATATTCACACTTGGGATTTCTGAGTGCTTTACATATGGATGTCTTTCTTGTTAACTCTTATCACATGCAAAGACCTTTTCTGAAACCAGGATACACTAATTTAGCAAGACAAAAAAAAAAAAATCTGTATTTGTTGATATGGCAAGTATATATTAAAAAAAGGTATGGTTGACAAACAGCTAGTCATATATGCAGGTGCTGTTAGCAAGGGTTGGGCTAGTAACCAGTTTAGCACACAAGCAGGTGTTCACTCTGTATTCCCCACCCACTTTTTTTTTAATTCATTTATTATAGTCCTCTAGGTTGTAAAATAAGGCTTAGTTGTCATGAGACAACCAATGACCTAGTTCTAATAGTAGCATTTATCAAAGGGTTTCAGAAAAAAAAAGTTTCAACTATGAAACAAACTAGTCCTAAGAGCAACATGGCCAAGACTTAAAGTGCAGGGGAGAGAGAGAGAGAGAGGGAGAGAGAGAGAGAGAGAGAAAGAGAGAGAGAGAGAGAGAGCACTAAAACTCAAATAACAGTAGGAACATCCATAAAGTGACCCAACAACTCACTAGACAGACAATAGTTGCAAAAATATACTAACTATAGGTAAACGAGGGCTAGAAGTTCAGGGAGCTGTTGTTCCTGTCAGCAACAAAGGGTTTCTCTCATGATTGAAAAGACTGCATAAGAATGCACAAGAAGATTTGAATAGTAGAGATGTGGGCATCAAATGCGCATGTTCAATGACTGATAGATGATAACATACATAAAGGTAAAGCACAAATGAGCCAAGACATTAGAAGTTAATGACCTTAGCTAAAGAACACAAGAGTAACAACTGCACTAGTAGGGATGTATAATGTATATGAATTGACTACTGAATGAAAATATGCCATGAACTCAGGGTAACAATAGGAAAGGGAAACTAAGGAACCTGTGGTCAGATTAGATCTGAGGACACAGGGCCTCATAGAAAAACTACAAGAGAGAGGCAATTGGCAATATATTGTACAGGATGTCAGTCCAACACACATCAGCATGGAAAAATACATGCTAAAATGTCGATGATAATGGATAGAAGATATAAAAGACTGAAAGCTAATTTTCCAACTGATATGTATGTATACCTTGTACTACAGTAGTTTGGTTTTAGCTTTTAGTCAATAAGTCACTAGAAAGGATTACAGAATGGAAAAAAAATAAACAAGTTTAAAATTATTTTATATAAATTCATTCCATGGTACTATGGCTGGCAACATGAAATGGATAACTTCTGATTATATAACTGCAGCTTTGAGCCAGATACAAAATGGACAAAAAAAAAAAGAATTAATAACAATATCATTGCAAAGTGCTTATAGAAAAGATGCATATGGAATTTGAAATGAAAAACAATTAAATAAATAACAACAAGACACAGAGTGTTTATAATTTTATAAAGTTTAAAACAAGAATTATGTTCAACTTAAAATTTCTATAGACAAAACTAGAAGTTATGCTGGAATTGTGAGAGGTAAAACAATTTCTCCAACCACCATAAAGAAGTTATATTAATTTTTAAAAATCTAGTTGACAAGTTACAGAACTTTACAAGTTTACAAGGAACTGTTGTTAAACTTACTGTCCCTAAAAATAATACCTACAGGCTAATCAGTTATCAATAACACAAAACCTTACTATCACACAATTCTTATATTCTGATACATGTAGCACCCTTTGAAGCAGTTGCATGTCTAAAAAGAATTCAAAGTTCTGAAATATAATAGACAAACTTCGCCAAATATTTAAAAGTGGAGCAGTTTGTCATGAAATCCTGAGAAACGTACCGTAACATTCTTGGATGCTAGAAACACTAGCTATTAAGAAACTTGACAAATAAGACAAAAAAAAAATAAAATAAAAATAACAACTTCAGTACAAAAGGGATGGAATTCTGAAATAAATAAATAGATAAATAAAAATCTAAGAACAAAGAGTACATGAGGTAGCATACAATATACACAATATAATACCATTGAAGTTGTGTGCGCGGACACAAAAATATGTATATAAATTATAAGATATATATATATATAGATATATAATAATATTAGGGATAAAATCCCTAATATTATATATATATAGATATACACACACACACACACATACACAATAAACATGATATATATATATACATGATATAAATGCAGATATATATGCATATATATGAAATATTATATATACATAGTTCATACATATATAAACACATACATGACATTTTATATATTATATACATTATACACACACACACATATATATATAAAGATTCATTTTATATTAAATTATCATAGTTTATACTTATATATATAGTATATACTGGTATATACAAGTAGATGTCTAGCAGCAAAATTAAGTTTTCCTTGATTTCACTATCTTTTTAATTGAAAATTAATTTTGTACATCACAAAAATGTTTTTGACATCAGTGAGATCTAAATCACACCTTAATCCACATGATGAAACTACATTTTACACCATGCATAGCCAATTAAACAGTAGTGAATGTACAATCATGAGGGGAAAATATAAATATTGACAAAGAAATCTCTTTTTTCTTTTTTAAGAGAGATTATTGTTATCTCATACCTGTAGACCTTTTGATAAGGCAGAAAGACATTTCTCTTGTTGAAAAGGAATACAAACAGAATAATATATAACTGGTACTTCATTTATCAACCTCAAATAATAAAAAAACAAAACAAGAGTTGACCTCAGTAGAATTTTAAAAACTGGAAGGAACGAAACATTATTTTAAAGTAAATCTATCCAGTGTTCTACTACTTAATAGTGCAACATTGTTAAATTATTACTGGGTCATGTCACATACATCTACATAAACTACATTCATACCTTTCAGAAATGCAAGAAATAGCCATCACTACAATATAAAAGAACCAATGAAGCGTCAAGCTACTAGAGCCATTTCATCATGTTAGGGAATCTAAAGAATTTGTCAATGATACACAGTAGATAACCTTTAGGAGAAATAACATTACACCATGCTATTACACTAACTTTAAAAATTTCACTGGAGATATCTAGTGCAGGTCCGAAAGTAACTGAAAAAGTATCTTATATATATTCAAGCTCAAAGAGTATCTCAAACAGCAAGAGTAGGGGAATAAAAATTGTACAAAAATTTAGTTATAACTGAGAAGAAACAAAAGTTGTAAAAGATCAGAGGTATTAACATGGACAGGTAGGCTAAACTTTTGTCATGTAAACAAATATAGACACATCTTGACAGTATGTGATTACTACAATTTAATGAAGCTAAGTTTGATGCCAATCATCATCGTCATCGTTTAACGTCCGCTTTCCATGCTAGCATGGGTTGGACGATTTGACTGAGGACTGGTGAAACCGGATGGCAACACCAGGCTCCAATCTAAATTTGGCAGAGTTTTTACAGCTGGATGCCCTTCCTAATGCCAACCACTCAGAGAATATATATATATATATATATATATATATACGTGCCAATAATATACAAAAAAATTAGTTGTAGTTCCATTTAGCCAATGATGATTCCAAGTTGATATACTAAAATAATACATTATAAATAACTAATTGTTGGAGCAAAACATCTTAAGGAATTTACTGATTACATTTGCAAAAAGTAGTTCAGAAACAGAATTCAAACAATACCAGATTAGTCATTTTCAGATCAGTTTTTTCTCATTGCTAATAAAAGGCTTTAGATCCATCATATTTCTGGTACTTATTTTGAGCTTGGAGAAATATATAAGGCAAACTCAACTTCTGCTAAAATCTGAGTTAAGAATGTAAACATGAAATTAAACACTAAAGCAAGTGATCCCCAACCTGGAGTGCCTATAATCTAGAGGTGGGGGTGGGAAACATGCTATTAAAATAATTGCATTTCAGAATAAAATCATTGACTAACTCTTAAAAATAACTTTAGTTTATTGAAGTACATAAAAAACTATTCTTCTACATATGTAGATTTAGCCCTTATAGGGATTATAACCAAGAACTGTCTTCTGTTCCATTTGCAAAAGTATATTTACGTGATTCTGAATTTAGTTCACTTTTGTCAATCATAACCAAATCTAGGAATGACTTGAATCCAGGCAGACCTGAGGATTGCAATCAACAAGAAAGTTCCAGGTTTTGATAAATTCATGAATAAGAAACAGGAATAAAGAAATCAGTAATATTATGTTCACAACTAAAATTGAAATTACAGTTTACTGTTGTTTTAGTTGCTTAATTTACAAAGTCAAAAGCTTGTGTTTTGAGTTTAATTTGATCACTCACAGGACTACATGGTGTTCGGTTAAAAAAGAAATAACAGTTATTACAACATTGACTTTCAACTTCCAATATGTTACTTTTGTAGGCAATGCGAAAATTAACCCTTTTACTGTGGAAAGCAGATATATCCACTCAAAATTTCATTAACATTAACTGTGGTAGGCAATTTTACAAACCAATCTGTTGAGGAATGTCATGTTTGCTAAGGTAACATGACTTGCAGAAAATACCAATTCTATTTTTGGTGGGTATTTAACATCATAACTGGAATAAACATGAAATTTAATTTCACAGTGAAAGGATTAAACATTTTCTCAGGCTATGGGGCAACAGAAAAGGTTGAGAACCACTGCCATGAAGTATTTAGTCAAAGTACTCTAGTATTTTATCTTATATTCACATAAAACACTTGCAAAATCAACCAAAAAAAAATCAATAAAAGAACGTTAGAAAAAAAAAAAATTACAAAACATGAAAATAGAACAGTAAAATACAGTAAACATAGTAACTTAATGAAAACCTTCTCCGGGTATTAATTTGTCGAAATTCAAATTTTTTTTCAAACAAAACTTTATTCTTAGAAGTTTGCAACACTTAGGTATCTTATAGAATTATAGGTTAATACATTTAATATTTACCAACATAGATTTTGAGATAACAGCTTAAAAAAAAAACGTTTGAGGAACAATTAGCTGAAAAGAGACCTGACATCTACATAATCTTGCTCAGGTATTTATTTTTCAATAACGAAAATAATAAATTTATCAAGAACGTTTACCTTCCATCAATGCAACTTAAATGTAACTTACACAATTTTGATTACAGTTTCATGGTTATTACAGAAACAATAAGACTTGGGACAATAACACTGTAGAGAACAGAGGGCCAATGAAAGCCTGTGGAGAGCAATAATGGTTTCGAGTTCAATCCTGGCTCAAGTATATATGATTATGTATGGCAGGTGACGACATGAGGTGAATATACTGAACAAAATACAGTGAGAATAAAACTACACAGAATGAAGACTGGTCAATCTTGAGTATTCAGCACACAGAAATACAGCTAATATTCAGGCACTCATAAGATGTGTTTCAGAGTAAAGGTAAAATTAAGAAGTGATTGGTCCAGTTCCTACTTAATCACAGAAATTTAAGTTCTCTCTAGATCAATTTAGAGTAATATGACTCTCATAGAGAGACTAGATGGGAATTTACTTTGAAAAACTGCATATTTAGTTAGTATCCTGCAAATGTTATAATCAAGTAAATTACGTTTGAGAAAGCTAATAATTTTTTAATCAATACATAAGTCAATTGATAAATATACATTTCAGAAAAACATTTAAACAGCAGAAATAACTATATATTTTACTATATTCTTAGTTATCAAAAAACCTGTTTTCTTCACAGAAAACAAAACATTTTCCGAATGTCATATGGACAAACTTTCATATTAACGGTAATCTGTCGTATTATAATAATAGCCTTAATACAAACAGAAACAAAAATGACAATACAGATACGAATATCACTTAATTTTCCTTTAAAAAAATGCTTCGAATATGCATAACTAAGCGTGTTTATTATGTGTAAAGTATATAATTCCTTAAAAATATACAATTAACAAGGAAGGTATTATCTGACCCAATATACTAATGTACTGATTCCATTCGATTTTTCTTGTGTAGATGACGAAACAAATGTTGCATGTAACTTTCAAAAGGAGCATCTGTGGTATCATGCATAACCCTAAACTTTTGTCTTTCAATTTGCTTGAGCTCCTTTTACTGTGTTTATGCGACAGAATAAAAAAAAATATATACAAACACGAACGATGTGTTGCGCAAGTTATGCTTCACGATTTTTGTTTAATTTCATTAACATATACAACAGGTAGTCGATTTAGTCATTCATGTTTAATTAACGTAAACCATGTTAATGACTTTCCATGAGGAAAATGCAACAATTAGGGGCTATCATTGTACATTGTTTCGTTGTTATACAAGAACAATCAAGAGGAGTCAATTTCTATATTGGATCGTACAATCCTATCTTTGTCAAATATATATTTTACACTTAAAAATCATCGATTAATATATATATATATATATATTACAAGTAAATTTAACGACATTTGTGTTTCGTCTGAATTGTTACTCGTTTGAGTTTACGGCCGTTAATAAGGATTCGTCTATAAGAGACATTAGGAAAATATTCCCGAGCTATTTCAGCTTGGCATTACATAATATTCTCTAATTATAACCTAAACGCAACTAGCACTAACGAAGATATTTTTTAATGATTGTGTGAGTAACAATTACCAAACTAGTAGACAACTATACTGGTTGTATAGTTGCAGTATGGGATTTTCATGTCAACATGAAGTTGAATGTGAGAGAGCAAAAACAAACTAGCCACACCCAACAACACAAGTTAAACATAAACACCATAATATTTTATACAATGTCAAAATTAGGATAAAATATTAGGAAACATAACATTAAACTAGAAAGATTAGTTGCAATAATAACTATCAATTAATTTTGTGTCCATCACAGATTTAGTATGTTGTGTGTGTGTGTGTGTGTGTGTGTAAAGTAGGCTTGTGTACATTAAACATAAACACCAAAATATGGAACAGAATTATAAAACGATCAAAATAAAGAGAAAGAAAAATTTAATCAAGATTTTTGTCACCTACAATTAACATTTCACTTCAAGCTGAAGATTGTTCTGGGCATCACAAAAAATATCTATGAAATGATGCAAGTAGAAGAATATAAATTAAACATTACACAGAAAAATCAGGTTATACATATTAAATGGAGGCAGTTAACATTTTTCCCTATATTTAAACTTTTTTTTTTGTTTTGAAAAAAAATTAAGCGGAGATAAGAAAATAAAGAGGAGAGAGGAGAAAGAAAAAATGATAATGAATTAAGTACGAGAACTTCAAGATATCTCTCCAAAAGCTGTTTCAAAATCAAAGCAACTTTTATAACTAACTTCTAATTTATATTATTCCACAGACTGACATTATATATATATATATATATATATATATATATATATATATGGTGGTGTGTGTGTGTTTGGTAAATATTTAAATCCGAAGGGTAAGTCCACTGCAGTCCATCATCCTCATAGTAAACTCCACATATACATTTTTCCAAATTTAATAAATCAGTTTCATCCCCCACCAGCCGATTACTCGACATTAACATAAGCATCAAACAAGTGAAAACCATTTCGAGATTTCAGTTTCGGTTTTCTGCATGAAGAATGCAGTAATTTCTCTTATTCTCCAAGGCAATATTTTATTTCCATTTTATACCTGTGGAAAAGGTTGCTTAATTAAAAATTCCAATAACCACTCACTCGTATGTCAGAAGTTCAGACAGTTTGGGTTTGATGCCGATACTGCATAAACAAAATCTAGCCAGGTCTCTCACCAAATTTTATTACAGTCATCGTTTTATAACAATTGTGAATCATCACGTTAATTCCTTTGGACATCAAAGCACTCGGACTGTCTGTTTAAAAATATTTATCAGAGGATGAGTGGGAGGGAGAGAAAGTAAGAATGTATGCGTACATGTAAAAAGAAACAGACGGATAAGATGGTATTTATATTTAACCAATTCTGTTAGGACTTCAAACAGGATTTTCTTTTCTTTTTATATCCAAAATACATTCCTCCCAATTTGTAGTTTTTCTTTTTCATATATACAAGGACTGTTTAACCAGTCTTTGGTTAAACTTTCACAATGGGTAAGCAAATTTTTACTCCAATGACTTTAGTATGACACACGAGACTGGTATTTAAAAAAAAATTGGTGCTTTTTTTTTTTCATATCAAGACATCGTTCGAAGCTTTCTTCAAAAAGTTATTGCAAGCTATTCTAACGAACATTCGAAATTGCAGTTTGTGGTGGCTGTACGTTGCTTGTAGCTTTTTGTTTCAACATTGTCCAGTCAAATGTATAATCGTACTGATAATTAAGAGTACGAAAAAGTATGCGGAAAAGCTGCCTGAGGTACATATAATCGGGAGCTTCGGTAAAACGCAATCCACGGCAATAATTCAAATACATAGCGAATTCTGCAGGAAAACCTTTACACAGGGCTTCGACGGGAGTAGACATTTTCCTCTCGCTTATCTTCTCATACTTCTGTTTTTTGGTCGCCGCTTTCAGACCTTGCCAAGGAAGGCTACCACGATTGAAATACATCAAGACATAGCCAAGGGATTCCATATCGTCCCTACGACTCTGTTCGATTCCCAAGTGAGCATTAATGCTAGCATAACGAGCAGTTCCGGTCAAATTTTTATCTTCACGATATTCAATATGTACGCGTGTCTTACCGTCGCGATATTTTTTAGCCAAACCAAAATCTATCATAAATACCTTATTACAGTGACGTCCAATTCCCATCAAGAAATTGTCAGGCTTAATATCTCGGTGAATAAAATTTTTGTTATGAACATACTCGACACGCCCTATCATCTGGTCCGCAATCATTAAAACAGTTTTCATGGTAAATCGCCTTGAACAGAAGTTGAACAAATCTTCAAGGCTCGGCCCTAATAAATCCATAACAAGGATATAATAATCTCTATCCTGGCTACACCAACGAGCATGAGGAATGCCGACACCTCCTTGCAAGATTTTATAGAGTTTACTTTCGTATAGAAGTTGAGGGTGGCGAGCATCGACTGGCTCCAATTTAACAGCGACTTCCTCGCCATTTGTTATGTTGATTCCTAAGTAAATATCACCGAACGACCCACTACCAATTTTCCGCAATAATCGATACTTCCCGCCAACGAAAAAGTCATTCCGACCAGATGATCTTTCGCTGCTTACATCCATATTAAGTTCTTAGTTTGCACACAAATTATTAGTATAGTGAAATGGTATTAAAGATATACTACGCCAGCCCAGACTGGCTGCCATTTTGGATACTATAAAAAATCTAAGCCCACAATGCCACGCAAAAGTAATATCCCATAATATTAGTACCTAGACCACTGCGCATGCGAACAGGAAGTTACTACTTTATCTGAATAAGCTTAACTTTATAGGTTTTCAATTTATCAATTTCCATGAGAATTATTTCATATTTATATATATATTTTGAGCGAATCAAAAATAAAAGTTTCTATGTATTTTTGAGCGAATCAGAAATAAATTTAAGAAGAGCAGGGTGGAAAACATATACAATAAAAAAAATGTCTTTACTGGGTATCATGTGAAAGTTTTAACTTGCTGATAAAATTTCCTATTTGTTATTTTTATACAAAGCTATTTACACGACCTCATCTCCAAAGGGACAAACCCGTTATCTTGAAGTTTTTTTAAATTTATTTCTTGTTAACGGTTTCGATATTGAACTTAACTATCTACGTATTTCATTATTTTTTTTATCTTTAACCAGCGAAGGAGGGAGTAGTGTCGATGTACTTTGTAGGTTCTCGCATTAATGCAGTCCAATATTTCAAGATATGTTGATTTTAAACTCCCTCTAGGTTTAGTTCACTTTTTATCCCTTGGGTCAATAAATATGAAAAAGAAAAATAAACACTTGTTCGTCATTCTCCCTCATAAAAGAATGGTTTTCTGACTTGTTAAAAAAAAAAAGGAACTAATAATTAATGAAAAGTAAACAACAAAGAAAATATAATTTGGTTGATATAAATTTTAGGAAAGACTTCGGTCCCCCCCCCCCATTTTCTCCCAAATTTGTTTATTTTTAAAATTTTCTTTGCTGAAAACCCCCGTTTTCGGATACGGAGGTTCCGGAAAATTGCCAAAAATCGGCATTGTCAAATTTCACCCCACCTTTCCTCCCCAAATTCTTCAATTTTGACTTTTTTCTCAAACACTAACCCTAACCCTAACCCTAAAACCCTAACCCTAACCCTAAAACCCTAACCCTAAACCCTAATCCTAAAACCCTAACCGTAACTACAGAAATGTTTTGGAATTTTTGTCCGAATCATAATGTCCGTATTTTTCCGCATATTTAGAAAAAAAAACTTTACAAACATTTTTGGAAAATTTTTTCATATTCATAATTTCCGTATTTTTCCGCATATTTTGAGAAAAATTCTGAAAAAAGTAAAAAATGAAGGAAGTGGGGGTGGGGGTGGTAATTTAAAAATGCCAATTTTTTTGCAGATTCGTATTCCCCGTAGCCGAAAAAGGGTTGTGTCGAAAAAAAAAAGGAAAAACGGGTGGTTTTGGAGGGGGGATGGGTGGAAGTCTTGCCAAATTTTATTTCCTTTATGCGAACACTACTCTCAGAAAATTGAATACTGAGTGAATTTTAAGAGGTATTAAAATTTTAACTTGATTGGCGTGGATGTGTTGTAAGAAGTTTGCTTCTCAACAACACTGTTCCGAGTTCAGTTTCACTGCGTAGCACATTTGGCAAGAGTCGACTAAAACCTTCAAGGCAGTAGCCCAGGATAGTTGCAGTCCAATGACTGAAACAAGGGAAAGAATAAAACAAATAACAGTATTTTTTTTATTCAATATGTTTGTTCTACTAAGGCGGTGAGCTGGCAAAAACGTTAGCACGCCGGGCGAAATGCTTAGCGGTATTTCGTCTGCCGTAACGTTCTGAGTTCAAATTCCGCCGAGGTCAACTTTGCCTTGCATCCTTTCGGGGTCGATAAATTAAGTACCAGTTACGCACTGGAGTCGATGTAATCGACTTAACCCCTTTGTCTGTCCTTGTTCGTCCCCTCTATGCTTAGCCCCTTGTGGGCAATGCTTAGCGGTATTTCGTCTACCGTTACGTTCTGAGTCAAATTTCCCCGAGGTTGACTGCCTTTCATCCTTTCGAAATCGATAAATTAAGTACCAGTTGCGTACTGGAGTCGATCTAATCGACTGGCCCCTCCCCCAAAATTTCGGGCCTTATGCCAAAAGTAGAAACGAATATGTTTGCTCTACTTTCTAAACAAGTGCTGACACGAACAACAGTAAAAAGGAGGAAACAAAGCAGATAAGTGGAAAAGAAATCTGTGATGACCTGCCGTAATGGTCACATGACTCTGTTTTAACCGTATGTAATCACGTAACATAATAAGTTATGATTCAGTTGATTCCCACAGTCCGTCTGTTTATACATCCTGATATAGAAGACTTGAACTAACGTAACTAGCGCATATCTATTCAAAAACTCACTTCAATCATTTACCTTTTCATAAACAAACTTTTGTTCATCATCAACTTCCACATTTACGTTCACCTGGACACATTTATTATACATAAAACTATCTCAAACTCATTTCAATAAAGCTATCACGAAGGTAGTAATAGGTGATATGAGTCATCCTAACTTTAAAAAAAAAATTGTGTTCTGGCATTTTTGTCTGAACGTGTGATGATGTCTGCTGTCTGTCTGTATGTATGTATGTATGTAATTATGTATGTAAATAATTATGTATGTATGTATGTATAAAACGTGCCTGAGTAGATATATATATATAAATACGTACGTGCACACAGGTATGTATATGTACTTCTTTATTGTTGGTCAATTAGTTAAATATCTAACCAACTAACTAATTGATCATTTGTTTAATGTGTTGATTAAACCATCAGTTAGTTGTTTGTTAGTCAAAGTTCTTTCATCTGTTTGCAACCTTTCCAATCACTCACCTCTCTAAGGTCTATCTGTATGTATATCATCATAATCATCATCATCGTTTAACGTCCGCTTTCCACGCTGACATGGGTTGGACGGTTTTGACTGAGGACTGGCAAGCCAGAAGGCTGCACCGTGCTCCAATCTGATCTGGCATGGTTTCTACAGCTGGATGCCCTTCCTAATGCCAACCACTCCAAGAGTGTAGTGGGTGTTTTTTAAGTGCCACCGGCAAGAGGCCCAATCAAGTGGTACTGGCATTGACTATGCTCAAATGGTGCTTTTTATGTGTCACCAGTACAGGAGTCAGTCAGGCAGCACTAGCAATGACCATGCTTGAATGGTACTTTGGTTTTTGCTAGACCTTGCTTCCACACCTGAAACTTCTCTAGTTCTGATAGCGAATTGCTATTAGAGCAAGGTCATCAGCATAGAAGAGCTCCCAGGGGCATCCTGTCTTGAATTCTTCTGTTATTGCCTGGAGGGCTATGATGAATAAGAGGTGGCTGAGGACTGACCCTTGGTGGACCCCTACCCCTACCTGGAATTCTTCCCTATACTTGTTGCCAACCCTTACCTAACAGACAGCATCCCTGTACATGGCTTGTACAGCTCTCACCAACTTCTCATCTATCCCTTGTTTCCTCATTGACCACCAGATTAGAGATTGGGGGCCCTGTCAAAGGCTTTCTTCATGTCAACAAAAGCCAAGCGCAGAGGTTTATTTTTGGCTAGGTATTTCTCCTGCAGCTGTCTTACAAGAAATATAGCATCAGTGGTGCTTCTCCCTGGCACAAAACCAAACTGCATCTCGTCTAAACTGACTCTCTCCCTAATTAGTTGGGCTATGACCTGCTCCATGACTTTTATCACCTGATCCAACAACTGTAATTACCACCTGATCCAACCTCTGTATTTGTATCTAATGTGTTATCTTTACCTTTGTAGCAGTTGACTATGGTGCTGCTACACCAATCATTGGGTATGACTCCTTCATGTATTATCTGATTGTCTATATGGATGACTAGACGATAGCCTACACCGCCAGATATTTTAAGCATCTCTACAGTGATTCTTGATGGGCCAGGGACTTTCCCTGTTTTCATACCCTTAATTGCTTTATCTACCAAGGTACTGTCAATTCAGATAGCTGGTCCCTCCATTGAGTCAACATTTCGCAGACTCTCTTTCTCTCATTCATCCTCTGCATTTAGCAATCTTTCATAGTGGCATCTCCAAGTCTTTCTCTTTGCAGCCTCATTGAATGGAAGTGAGCCATCATCCATGTGGATACACACACATAAAAAAAAATATAAGCATACGCATACACACACACACACACACACACACACATAAAGAAAATAGGACAAGGTAGAAAATGCTAAAATAATTTTATCATGAAGAACATTTTAGTACCAGTTTCAGTCTTTGCAATTTTTTCAGCTTAGAGTAAAGCATGAAAAACAATTAAATTGCGGAAAAATTAAATGAAATATTTAAAAAAAATATTTCCATAGTCTCCAAATACGTGGAACAGTCCGGTAATAAAATGTTCTTCCTGATAATATTATTTTAGCATTTTCTATTTTGTCCTATTTTCCTTATACATATCGACTCATGTGTTACTTTTCAACCTTCTACATATATATAAACAAGAGAGATGGAAACAGGCAGAAACAAGGAAAAGGCCCCTTGTTTTTACCTTTCACCTTAAAAAGAAGGTGGAGCTGGAAAGGAGGTGCCTGTCAGAGCATGTGCTCGAAAAACGATGGACGTGTGTGGCACGTATGCTGGGAGTGAAAGGCCCTGTATGAACACATCAGAAAAATTATCTAGGTGTCGGTGTTAAAGACAGGGCTCATGGGGTGAGAACTGACCTGTTTTTAATGCCTCATTGTGTTATTCTTGTATATGTAAATATTTTTTTTTTTTGTGTTCCATTTGTTAATCATCTGTCATTGTAAATTTTTAAACCCATACGATTGTATATGACACTGTTCATATTGTGTTGTCCCCCTCTTTGTGTGCCTGTATGGGCAATAATAAAACAAAACAAGGAAAATGCCCCTTGTATTTGAATACTATGCAAATATTCTTTTAAAAAACTTTTCATTTAATTTTCCCAAAATTTAATTCTTTTCCATACTTAGAGTTGAAAAAGTCTTATTAACCGAAACCGGTACTAAGATGTCTTTTATAAAATTATTTTAGCATTTTCTACCTTGACTTTTTTTCCATATATATATATATATATATATATATATATATATATATTCATCATCATCATCATTTAATGTCCATACTGGCATGGGTTGGACGGTTTGACCAGAGCTAGGGAGTTGCACTGACTCCAGTCTGATTTGGCATGGTTTCTACAGCTGGATGGCTTTCCTAATGCCAACCACTTTACAGAGTGTGCAGGATGCTTTTAGTTGGCAATACATGGGTGCTTTTTATGTGGCACCACCATGAGCGCTTTTCACCACCAAAGGGACCAGTCTTAACACTTCTGCTGTGAAGTATGGGTCCTCTTGAGTACAGCAAGGCACCAGGCATCTTGGTATTTTATTACCATGTCTGAAAGGCTCAGCGTCCTCTTTTTTACTCATGAGTAAAAGAGAGAGACAGAGACAGAGAGAAAAAAGGGAAAATGTTCCTTGCATTTGAAAACTATGGAAATATTAAAAAAAGACACACACACACACACACACATATATATATATATATATAAATACAGACAGACAGACAGATAGATATATAGATAGATAGATAATCATTTATTCTTTTGTCATCTCTCTTTCTTATATATATGTATGTATTTATGTATGTATGTATGTATGCAGGGGTAAAGTTAGTTATATCAACTCTAGAATTCAACTGGTATTTATTTTATCAACCCCAAAAGGGGTGCTTTTATGTGACACTGCATGAGCGCTTTTATATAGCACCAGCCCAAAACTCTTGCAAAGCCAATCCTTTTCATCAGGGGAACAGCCTTAACATTATTGCTGTGAAGTACAGGTGTGCGTGGAGGCGCAATGGCCCAGTGGTTAGGGCAGTGGACTCACGGTCATAGGATCGTGGTTTCGATTCCCAGACCGGGCGTTGTGAGTGTTTATTGAGCGAAAACACCTAAAGCTCCACGAGGCTCCGGCAGGGGATGGTGGCGAACCCTGCTGTACTCTTTCACCACAACTTTCTCTCACTCTTACTTCCTGTTTCTGTTGTGCCTGTAATTCAAAGGGTCAGCCTTGTCACACTGTGTCACGCTGAATATCCCCGAGAATTACGTTATGGGTACACGTGACTGTGGAGTGCTCAGCCACTTGCACGTTAATTTCATGAGTAGGCTGTTCCGTTGATCGGATTAACTGGAATCCTCGACATCGTAAGCGAAAGCGACGGAGTGCCAACAAACAAACAGGTGTGCATACATATATAATATGTACCTACATACAGGACCTGTATTTATGAAAACTTGTATATAAATACAAGTGACGTTACATGTATACATAAAAAGTTGTGATAACACACTCAGATATGGATATTTCCCTAGTCTTTATCAAATATGTATTTGTATATGCAGTCAAATACATAAAGATATATATTAACATGACCAAATGGTTAAAAAGATTTGCTTTGTCATCATGAGGTCTTGAGTTTGATTCAAGGACGTTTTGATTGGGGGACCTACCTGAAATATATCAGGCAATTGCTTTTTACTCATTACCTTGGGTTGATCCAAGCCTTGAGTGAAACTGGGTTGACAGAAATTGTGTGAAAGCCAGATTGAGTGATTGTACCTGTAATACAAAGGTCCAACTTCGACACACACTGTGACACACTAATTTTACTGATGTTAAGAACACACACGTTTATGGAATATTCAGCTATCTTGTATGCTTACTGAATGAGCTGATGGTTTGGTTGATTGAAAAACTGAACACTCATTGCTGGAATATTTTTTTTAATGTACATTTAAATACAAATGTTGATTTATATATGTGTGTGTGTGTGTGTGTGTGCACGTGTGTGTGTGTGTGAGTGTGTGTGGGTATATATGTATGTACGGATATATGTGCATGTGTATATATATGTATATATGTGTGTGTAATTATGTGTGTGTGTGTGTATATATATATTACTTGTTTCAGTTAATAGACTGCGGTCATGCTATGGCACTGCCTTGAAGGGTTTTAGCTGAATAAATTGACACCAGAACTTTTATTTAAAGCCTGGTACTTATTCCGTTGATCTCTTCTGCTGAACCGCTAATTATGGGGACAAACACAGCAACATAGGTTGTCCAGTGGTAGAGGGAGACAAACACAAAGGCACACATACATAAATACACACACACACACACATATATTTCAGTTTCCGCCTACCAAATCCATTCACAAGTCTTTGGTCAGCCTGAGACAAGAGTAGAAGACACTTTCTCAAGGTGCCACACAATGGGACTGAACCTGGAACCACGTGGTTGAGAAGTAAGCTTCTTACCACACAGTCATGCCTGTCCATGTAAGCAATAAAGCAAGTATATCTTTTAGGCATGGCTGTGTAGTTGAAAATTCACTTCCTACTTATGTAGTTTTGGGTTCAGTCACATTGCATGCCACCTTGGGGAAGTGTTTTCTACTATAACCCCCAAGCCAATCAAAGCCTTGTGAGTAGATTTGGTTGCTGGAATCTGAAAGAAGCCTGTTGTGTACATGTATGTACGTGTGTGTGTATTATATGCACATACATGTATATATACATACATACACACCCCACTCCACACACAGAAAAGTGTGATCCTGCATAAGGTCATTTAATATGCATCAAGCAGAAGTCAAATCTCTCTGAAATTATAACCCAACATGTTGAAAATGGAAGAATACACTGGATAATGTCCCTAATATACAAGTGAATGGATTGGCTTTGACAGTGGGTCTGCTCAGTCAGAGCTAACCTGGAATAAACAACAACAAAAACAAGCATGTATATGGAATTTGTTTCTAACATTACATATTTACTTACAATAATCATCATCATCATCATCGTTCAACGTCCACTTTCCATGCTAGCATGGGTTGGACGATTTGACTGAGGTCTGGTGAAACCGGATGGCAACACCAGCCTCCAATCTGATTTGGCAGAGTTTCTACAGATGGATGCCCTTCCTAACGCCAACCACTCAGAGAGTGTAGTGGGTGCTTTTATGTGCCACCAGCACGAAGGCCAGTCAGGCGGTACTGGCAATGGCCACGCTCAAAATGGTGTATTTTATGTGCCACCCGCACAAGAGCCAGTCCAGGGGCACTGGCAACGATCTCGCTCAAAAATCCTACGAAGGCAAGGGCATATGCTAAAGTAAACAGCAAGAAAATAAGGAAAATGTGAATCCATCATCCCTGTGCAATCAAAATTGTACAGGAATGATGGACTTTTACTGAGGCTAGTCTAATCACATGCATATGCCATTCAGTTATATTTTACACTAAGGAAAATCAGTATTCATCTCCAAAAACTTTTGAGCCACCCCAAAACACTCATGGTGTGACTGAGGGTCATTATGGTGCTGAAATTGCTGAGCACCTGCTCAAGCATCATCTGATACATGAGTGAAGGAGGACACCAACAAAGTTAAAAGCCTTTTTTGTCAATGGCCCTTCATTCCCAAAACTTTCAGACGCCACAGGTTGAAAATCTGAATTGGATGCAGTCATCCCACCTTCACAGCAGCATTAAGGATGTGTAAGGGAACAAATGAAGCACAAACAGGGGCCTTCTATAAAAGCCATTTGCCTCAAACTTAAGAGCAAAATGTGAATTCAGTATCCATGTACATTCCCATTGGCTTTAGAATTGAGATCTTTACTTTAACTAAAGCTTGGTTAATCATATGGTGACCTATGCAATTTGCATTCAAATAATATATTCCATGAAGATCTGCAGAATCGAGGGGCTTACCACAATGATATCTCATTCCACCTCATACATCAACTCTAACTCTGAGGTTAAAGGACATGTGGAACTCATTTGGACTTAATAAGCCACTAGTGAAAGTTTTACTACAGCACTAAAAATACATTGCTGATATTTTGGTACCTTGACCTACAGCATGATGAGCATGAAGTAATAGTGTTTAAGCAAAAAGAAGATATTAATGATTCATTAGTAAACATCACACACAAAAATGATTCTTAATCACATCTATGTGGTATTATACATTTCCCAATGATTGATTTCAACTAATGTTAAATAATTATTAATAGATATTAAGGCTTGTGTAACATTTCCTAAAACTTTCACTGTTCAGCCATGGAAACACTTTAAGCTTTTCTCCTTTGTTATAAACAGATGTATAGAATATAGATGAATTTTAATAGGACCACCTCCAAATATTGTACAGTAATACACGTGTGTGTGTGTGTGTGTGTGTGTGTGTATGTGTGTGTGTGTATGTGTATGTGTGTGCATACACGTTAACCCAGATAAGTTTTTTTCTCTCCTGTTTTTTCCCCTCTCTCCATCTGTTTTCTCTCCTTATTCCTTTTCAGTAGAAGAGCATAGGCACAAAACATCAAAATCTTTTCCATTTTTCTTGAGCATCAAACTAATACATCTTGTTTGTTTTCCCTCACTGTTTCTGTCTTGTTTTTTGTACAATTTTGAACAATATACATATAAACGGCTTTTAACTTTGTTAGTGTCCTTCCTCACTCAGGTATCAGATGATGCTTGAGAAGGTGCTCAGCTATTACAGTATCTGAGCTTCATAACAACTTACAGTAAATAATTAATGGGTGGTAAACATGAGCCTTTTAGAAAGAAGGCTGAAAACTGTTTACAGCTGAAGTATTTTCTGGCCTTGAAGATAGATTCTTGGTTATGTTTATAGATAAATAGTTGTTATTAAATGACACCGGGGATTTTGAGTCTCAGTATAAGGATTTTAGTTGTGTATTGTCTGTGAGTAGAGAGCATTGAGCTGCAGAATAAAAAGATAAAATACTTTAAATATGAGGTAACAGTGTAATCAAGACTTTTATTGTTAAATTAAAAAAAAACACTATGAAGAAGTGGGGCAGCACTCATTATTTACCATTGAGAAAAATATAAACAAGAGAGAATTGCAGAATTTGAAGCTCTAGATACAAATGATTGAATAATGGGTTAAGTGTAAGTGAGACAATTATGGAGGTTGAGAGAGAAGAGATTAAAGTTTTAGGGAAAAAATATCTAATTATTTATGTATAAATTATTATAATTTCAGTCATCTAATGCAGGGGTTTTCAAACTGTGGTCTGCGGAACAAGACAGGGGGTCCGTAGACAGCAAATACTTTTTATGGGCAATTTGATTTTATATATGTTTTTTAATCGAAATCTTTTAATTGACAATAAACCTATTTGTTAAATACTGTTAAATAAATAAATGTAAAAATATATGTTATTTTAAGCAAATATTTATGTATAAATTTCATAAGGTAAAGCCTGAAATATAAAGGGTCCGCAAGTCAAAAAGTTTGAAAACCCCTGATCTAATGTATAACATTAAATATCAAATATAGTTAAAATTTTGGCACATCTCAAACTAAATAAACATTTTATTGAATCTTACAAGAGGATGACTATGATAATGAATTTAGAACATAAGTTATTCCTCATTCATTTTATTTTTTAAATACTTTTATTGATTAAAGAATAAAAGAAGATGATTAAAAAAACTTCTTAAATAGATAGTAAATCAATCAACCGCACATCATTTCAACAACTCTCAGGCTGTTTATTACTTTCTTCAAACATTTCTTACTTGGGTACAAGGTTACAAATTTTTAGAAAAGAAATTTAATCAGGCGGAGGAGTAGCTGTGTAGTAAGTAGCTTGCTTACCGACCACATGGTTCCGGGTTCAGTCCCACTGCGTGGCATCTTGGGCAAGTGTCTTCTACTATAGCCTCGGGCCGATCAAAGCCTTGTGAGTGGATTTGGTAGACAGAAACTGAAAGAATCCCGTCGTATATATGTATATATATATATATGTATGTGTGTGTGTGTGTGTCTGTGTTTGTCCCCCTAGCATTGCTTGACAACCGATACTGGTGTGTTTATGTCCCCCGTCACTTAGCGGTTCGACAAAAAGAGACCGATAGAATAAGTACTAGGTTTACAAAGAATAAGTCCCGGGGTCGATATGCTCGACTAAAGGCGGTGCTCCAGCATGGCCACAGTCAAATGACTGAAACAAGTAAAAGAGTAAAAGAGTTTGCTTGTATGTGAGTGGCACTTATATATTTATTGCATTGCTTAGTCAGGGAGGAAAGAGAAGCAACTATTACCTTTTCAGGATCTCTGAAACTGATGAATGGAAGTTATCTTCAGACCAGAGATCTGAACCAAATTATGCAACAGAGTGTATTTCATTAAAGACACCCAAGGAACAGGTTATGGTGTTAAACTGATGGGGGCTTTTTGAGAATCTAATTATTTATATATAAATTATTATTTCAGTTATCTAATGTATAACATTATATATCAAATATACTAAAAAAGAGATATAAGAATATTTTAAGAGTTAAAAATCTAGCCTATATTTTGAAGGATTTCAGACATGGTTCATATTGATTAATTTCCCAAGTAAGTTGAAATTAATTTCTCTTAAGTCTGTTGAAGTCACTTCAGTTAAATTGTTAGCTTTTATAAAATAATTCTAGAATAAAAACCAATCCCTTTTCATTGAAGTAGTGCAATCTAACATTTATACTAGAAAAAATATCTGAAATTTCTACTTAATAAAAAACTAACACCTTAAAATGTTGTAAAAATATTTAAAGTGTATAAATATTTTATCAGAATAATCAATTTAAAAGCAATCTCATTAAGAATTTATGAACAACTAAAGTCTGAAATGAAAGCATTTTTTAATGCTCTTAGATATTTAAAACCCTTTATTAGACCAGTGGTAAATCGGGATAAATTAGAGTTTCTTTTATCTTTTATTTGTTTCAGTCACTGGACTGTGGCCATGCTGGAGCACCAGCTTCAAGCGTTTTAGTTAAACAAATTGCCCCCAGTATTTATTATTTTTTTAATAAGTCTGAACCTTATTCTATTAGTTTCTTTTGCCAAACTGCTAAATTACAGAGACATTCACAAACCAAAACCAATTGTCAAGCATGAGTGGGGGTTGGGCAAACACATACACAAAAGCACACACACACACAAACACACATACATACAACAGGTTTCTTTCAGTTTCTCTCCATCACATCCAATCACAAGATTGGTCTGAGGTTATAGCAGAAGGTACTTGCCCAAGGTGTCACACAGTAGGACTGAGCCTGGAACCATGTGGTTAAGAAGAAAACTTCTTAGCACGCCGCCACACCTGAGTTTATCATATCTCTGATCAGTATATTAACTGGTCAGAAATATGTACCATTGAGAACAATAATATATTTTTTTTCCTCATCTATATATATAAAAATGAGAATGTGTGTCTGTCTGTCTGTCTGTCTGTGTGTGTGAATCCCTAAGACTCGAGAACTACGCAACCAATTTCATTCAAATTTTACACATGCCTTACTTAGGGTTCTAGTTGTGTTAGTTGTGTTTTAGTCAAAAAAAATTATTAACTTCTTGCAGAGTTCGAGCACACGGCAACATAATATCTCCTCCACTATTTAAGTATTACGTGTCAAAAGTGAAACAAAAACACTCATGTCAAATACTTTCACTTTAAAAATGAAACTATTCCACTAACTGAAACAATCACATTTCGCTACTGTAGTGACAGATACTTTCACAGAGAGAGAAAGAGAGAAAGAGAGAGACAGAAAGAGAGAGAGAGAGAGAGAGATGTATATGTATACATATACATGTATATGTACACCATTTCGATACTGTAATGACAGATACTTTCAGAGAGAGAGAGAGAGAAAGAGAGAAAGAGAGAGAGAGAGAGAGAGATGTATATGTATACATATAGATGTACACGTATATGTATATATATATAGATCTATACATACATGTATATGTATACATATGTGTAGATGTATATATATAGATGTACATGTAATATGTACACATATATACATATATACATGCATACAGATATCTAGACATATATACACCCATCACACACACATACACATGCACACAAACACACACATTAGTCATTTGTTTTCTTATCCAAAACTACGTCAAAAGTACTGAATGGATCTTTATGAAATTTGGAAATTATATTCTTTGCATAACGGCCATAACTCCCATGAAAATTCATATATTTTTGATGTTGATGAAATTTTAACCCGAACATAACAGATGAGCATTATTTAGAAAATGATGTCACACGTTATCGAGGCTACCATTCTTTCTGGATGTGCAAAAGGGGATGACGTCTTTATTCCAAGAATTCCTCTTACTCCATCAGGAGCAGACATTCCTTTTACATTCAGAAAACTACAATTCCCCCTTCGTGTGACTTTTGCCATGTCCATAAACAAATATCAGGGTCAAACACTGTCTGTAGCTGGTCTTCTCTTGGAAGAGCCCTGCTTCTCACATGGACAACTGTATGTTGGCTGCTCAAGAGTGGGCAGCAACAAAAAACCTATTTGTATATGCTCCACAAGGGAAAACAAGGAACATAGTTTACAATGAGGTGTTATAATCACAACAGCAAGAAAGTATGTACATGATCACCTTCTTTTACGAAACTTCATTGACTTTCATATATTTATATTGATATAAATATATATACGTGTGTTTGGGTGCGTGTGTGTATATACATCTCTATATATAAAGATGATGCGTAGTCTAGACGGCGTTTTTAGATTTCATTATTCTCTTTAACCCGGGCAACGCCGGGTATTTCTGCTAGTTTATTATAGAAATAGATAAGATATCTTGTCCTGAGATTTTTTAGCTTGGTAATTCCTAAGAATAATGGCCTACTTCTTTTATCTTATCATTTAAATGGCAGAGAGGCAAAATCTTTAAGTGTCAACTAATTCATATTGGGACCCTTCAACCTATTACGACATTGTTTGCATTTCATGTTGTAATATTTATCAAACTTATTTTTAAAAAATTGATTCTCTTCAACTTGACAAGTTTTCAACATGGTCAGGTGGTCGGGTATCTTCAATAAATTTATTTTGTATGGATCCTGTTCATGATATCTTGCAGGGTTTGTGCTACATTACATGTCAAATAGGCCAAAATAGTTTTAGAATTGAAAGGAAATTCATACAAATTTTCGATTGCATAACATTATTTAATGAGAACATTCAGACAGATAAATATTTTTTTAATGGTTTCAATCAAGAGGAAGAAACTCATATATATTAGAACAATGAGCTTGAAGGAAAATATCTCTGGGTGTGTTTTGCATATTGAATATAAATTGTAGAATCTCAAATATATAATATAGTGAGTTGAAAAGATTTTAATTAACAAAGATTCTCTCATCAATTAGTAGACAAAAACTCTCTTTAGGGTGTTTAAAATCTAAAAATCAACAGACATAAGAGATTACTTTAGTAATAGTGGTCAATCAAAATTTTTAGACAAAAAATGATGATGCAAATAAAGTAGATCTTGTCTTTAAAGTCAACTGACGAAGGCAATGGTCATGTTGAAATTTTTAATCTCTTCATTGAAGCATATTCATCTCAATAGCATAGATAATTTCACTTCTATGTGCTCATACCATATGTGTATTTAGTGTGTAGAGCACTCACCAGAGATATTTTCCCTAGTTCCCTGCAGTGATATTCATAACCAACATCATTACACTCCATTGTTTCTATACATACTGATTACTTTTAAATCTTTCCAACTAAAGCGATTATGTTTTGCTGACGGAGTGTATTAAGATTAAGACATGATTTTTATTTTCCCCAGTTGGCTTAAAAATTCAACTCTTGTCTGTATTGCATTATTTACCAAAAATTTTTCTAGGCTCAGTTTATTAGAGTTGTCACCATTCCTTGTCCTTTAAGGTTTTGAAACACAAGAAGGGAGGTTTTGCCTTTTAATTAAAGGGATAATCTTAGATAAGCAAGGTTTTTCAACTCACTATATTACATGTGTGAGACTCTACTGCATATGCTAACATTCTTTCATCAGAAATATTAATTACTAGGAGAGATACCCGGCATTGCTTGGGATTAAAGTAGCATAGTTTTTTATTGTTTTACTTGTTTCAGTATGTATGTATGTATGTATGTATATAGGTGAGATAATGGTTTCACTTTTAATAGTTTTAGTATTATTAATGAAAGTATTAAAACTGAAAGTATCTCACATTAGAATAGAGGTGTTATTGTTTCACTTTTGACACGTAATACTGAAATAGTGTAAGAGATAAGAGTTTGGTCTGAGCTCACATTAAGTAAGAAGTTGCAAATTTTTCTGGCCCATAACACAGCATGGACCCTAAGTAAGGCTTGTGTAAAATTTGAATGAAATCAGTTGGGTATTTCTTGAGTTTTAATGATGCACACATGCATACAGACAGACAAACACACACACATTCTCAGTTTTATATATATAGATGTTGACTCCAACACCTTGAGAATGCCAAGAGAAAGAAACAAGTGTGAACAGAATGAGGGAAAAGAAGATTAGGAGAAAGTGTGGACAAATTACATCATTTGGTTACGCTAAGATATTACTTTTTCTTTCTTTTTTTTTTTTTGCAACACGGACTAATACCAGCAGGGCATTTTTTTTCCTCACCTGTAAAATTGAATAAAAAGGCATGCTGGCATTTAGTGTTTGAGTTATGGTTACTAAGTATAAATAAAAAAAATTGGTTAGAGTGCTTTCAAATTATAATAAATTCTTAAATTGCTAATTTATTAACTAGGTAATCATTAAGAATTTAGAGGTGAAATGACAGTTATAAAAGGACATTTATATGACAACCAAAATATGATATCATTAAAATTAAAAATTACATTAAACTGGATATATAAAAAATATAGTGAAAAACATGATAACAATACTGTACTTAGACCAAAATAAACTGAACTCAGACTAAAACATAAGCACTGATTAAGTGATAAATATATTCAGATAAATCAGTTGACACAAAAATTTCAAGTATATGGTAATCATTACCGCCACTGTCAGTGTCACCAGTAGTAGTGGTATCATTGTCATTGTCATCATCATTTAATGTCTGTTTTTCATGGTGGTGTATGTTGGATGGTTTGACAAGGACTGGCAAGGCTGGCTGCTACTCAGGATCCATTGTCTGTTTTGGTATGGTCTCTACAGCTGGATGCCTTTCCTAATGCCAACCACTTTACAATGTGTACTGAGTTGTTTTCACATGATACCAGCACCAGTGCATTTTATGTGACACCTGCACTACTGTTTTTTATTTGGCATCAGGGTCACCAAGTACCTTGCAAGAGAAAAACCCCTCAACTGGGAGTGGAAAATAGTATTGCAGTAGGGTGTGGCTTTGTGCCAACTGAGAAATTAAAGGTATAGAGAGACAAAGATAGGTATCTTGCTGTAGAGTAGATACATGAATATTCCAGCTGGAAAAGAAAGGTGAGTGAATTAGACAGTAAGATAAAGAGAACAATAGTCAGAGAGTTGATGATGGAGATGTGTCGGATATGCTCTCAAGGGGCATTGAGTGTGATAAGAATAAGTGAAGTGATACAGAGGGTTGGACAGGTTGAGTCAGCAAGACTGAAGTGACTGCAGCATATGATGGAGAGAAATGTAGCAGAGGCTTGGGGGTGGGGATTGCAGTAGATATGTGAGGGCATTGTGGGTGACAGCAAATAAGTGAGGTGTTAATGATGGAGAATAGCACAGGAAAGAGAAGGCATAGAAATGAGATAACTGATGGAAACAGAAAGTGGGGGAAGAAAATGGGAAATGAAAGTGGTTTGGGGTGAACAGGTCTTCTTGGGGACAGCAAGGCACTAGATATCTTGGTCCTTTGTCATCTTCATAGGACTCAGTATCTTGAGATTAATCTTCAATACTGTTTTCCTGGGTCTCCTTTTTCCACAAGTTTCATCCACATAAAGTCATGAGCACTCCTAGCTTCCCTTTTAGCTACCTGATATGGTTCTTTGTTACCTCAACTTTTCCACTCTTTCCAAGCTTGTTTGTTCTCTTTTATGGCCCAGTTGATCTCACTGTTCCACTACCATGTCATCCTTGGACAGGCAGAGCTTTGCTCCAATCACAGATTTAGTCAGTTGCCCTCATTAGATTATTCCATAGGAACATTCAGTTGTACTCTATGCAGTATGACTGTCTCTTCCTCCTTCTCATCAAATGCTTCATTAATGACATATCTAAATCTCTGCCCATTTGAAGTATCCTTGAGCTTACAAATATCAAGTGTAAAATTTCCTCACAGCTTAATATGAACTCTTGAACTTCCACTTCCACTACCATATTTTCATGCTCCCTACTTAAGACTACATGGAAAATAACTGCTAAGATTACATGGTAAACAACTGCTAAGGACAGGGTTATTAACTGAGCTACTTAACTGTACAAAATTACTACACACACCCTCCCAAATTATGCCCAGACATAACTATGTCGTTAAAATATTTCATGCTCGATCTAATAGCACAACTTGGGTAAGTATTTTTACCTACAGCTTTGGGTTAATAAAAACACTGTGACTGAAATTAGATAGACAGAAACTGGGTGGAAGCCTGTTAGAGGGATTGTTATTGTTCTTGGGAAGCAAATATCAGTTTAACACTAATAGTAAAGTTGCACACATTCTGGCCAAGTTTGAGAATTAATTCCTCCCATAGGTCTTGAAGACGCTGAAAAGGACGTAGGGTTTGCCCTATCTCCTTTGACTAAACCATTAAAATGGTAAGAGTCATTAAAAATGTCAGTTGAAGTCTCTTGTGGTATTTATTCCAGTTTCTTGCTTTCTGAGTTTAAATTTTGTCAAAGACATCTTTGCCTTTCAACCTTTGGGGATCAATAATTATAATGCCAGTCTAGGGCAATGGATTGTCTGAATCGTTAGAGCATTGGGTGAGATGTCTTGGATATTTCTTCTGGATTTTTGTGTTCTGAGTTCAAATCCTGCAGTGGTCAACTGGTTTCAAACCACCACTTGGTTCTTGTGTGTCTTTAACTGAGTTCACTTTGTTGCAAGTATTCAGGCTAAGTCTCCAGTTGAGAATACCTTCTTCCTTCCATCTCTGTAGTTTGCAGGGTCTTTGAGTTTTTTTGACCAAAAGATATTAAAAAAAAAATAATATATGAGTGAACCGTACCTAGTAGACCAGTACACTGGCATCACATATATTTGGGACACTCAACAAACAGAAACAACTGGAAGGACAAAATAATATTAAAGTAAATGTGAAGAAGAGTATCTCCTAAATTCATCTCATCATCACTGTCTTGATAATTTAAACCTCAAAAATATAGTTAATGATTTAATCTTCTAAAATATCTCATGCTAAAGAAAAATACTCCAGAGGGGCATTCAGCATTATGAAGTATTATAAAAACACAATAGGGTCTTGCATAAGTAAAATATTGAGTTTCACCCTCCACCAGCTACATTGTCAATATTCATTATCAGTGTCACTACATTCCTTCTATTTCCATATACATTAGTCATTCTTAGCCTTGCCATCTGAGTAAAATATACTTTATTGAGGAAATCTAACAAGATTGATGAATGGCCATTGCTTTCAGCATGACTTTAAAAATTATCCAAAAATTTTGTATGGTTGATTGAAGCTATCTCCTTTGCTTGATGTTTCTGGATATTAAACACCTCTAGAATGAGTTTTGAAAAATATATAATTTTAACAATAACAACTTTTTGGAAAAAACAATGAGAGTGTGGGAAGTAGAACAGCCATATGCAAATGAATCACAAAGAAACATGAAAATAAGCAGGAGCCTTTTCTAGGGAGACTCACTCTCTCAGTTACTCTTCATCACTGTGTTAATCCCTCTGACAAGTATACTGAGAAAATCAAGGCCAGCCAATGAATTTACCAAAACCAAGATGTAAATAAATCACATACTTTATATGGATGATCTTAAGCTGTATGCAGAAAATGAGACAGACCTGGATTCTTTGATCCAAAGAGTGAAAATATTCAGTAAAGATACTGGAATGTAGTTTGGGGTAAATAAGGGCAAAATTGCTAATTACAAAGAGAGGTTGTAAGGTAAATTGTGATGGCATGAAATTATTACAAGACATCATTTGATTGCTGTGGAATAATGAGGGATATAAATATCTAGGAGTGCTGCAATGTGATAGGATTGAAACACTTCTCCCTTTCTGAAATGGACAAAGGTTGAGCTATAGAACTTGGACAGAAAAAATAGAAAATTGTTCACAATGCACATGTACACTACCCTAAAAGTATTACAGACAGACTCAACTTACCAAGAGAGGAAGGTCACAAAGGATTACTAAATGCAGAAGGCACTGTTAATATTGTGATATTAGGTGTGAAAAATTATGTTGTGCAGAGTAAAAAAAGAATACTATTAACAGCCAGAGATACCCAAAAAGTGAATAAAACAGTAAGAAAAATCAAAAAGAAAAAGGAAAACAATAGAACAATCAAGCACAAAGAAATGGATTTAAATGGCCAATTCATGCAATAAACCAAGAATATTGGAAGTAAGGAACACTAGCTCTGGTTGATGGACAAGAACTTGAAACAAGAGACCAAAATGCAAATTATAGCCATTCAGGTACAAGCCATTAGAACAAATCTGATAAAGGCAAAGACTGACAAAACTGAGTCAGACAGCAAATGTAGAATCTGCAGGAAAGGAGACGAAAGTATCAATCACTTTTTGAGCACTAAAAGAGTATAAGTGTAGACATGACTGTGTAGGCAAAAAAGTGCATTGGGATGTTAGCTGAGTATGTGAATTCAGAATAACAGAAATGTGGGATGAACACAAACCAGAGGCTATGATAGAAAATGAGAATTACAAGATCTTGTAGGACTTCTCCATAAAGACTAATCATACTAGTAAACTAGAAAAACACTTAGAGAGCACAGACCTCCGCCAAGCTCATTTTAAGATAGATACGCGAGTAAAATTATTAATAGAGAAATGAAAATAAACTTTGGAAACAGCAACTCCACCATAGGTTACGTGGAAACGATGAACCTGTTTTCAAGGAAGATAATCAAAGAATGTAACATTAATACTTCATGTAAAGTAAATATAACAAATGAAAAATCCTTCTAGAATCCATAAAAATTCCTGGATCACTATCAAAATTTCATCATCTGTTCCTTGTATCATTACCAACTTTTACTTTCATCAAATACCGTTCACAACTTTTTGAGTTATTTTGCACACAGACGGACAGACCAGAAATCAAAAAAGTAAAAAAACAAATGATTACAATCGAAAAATTAACAAAAAACTACAATAATTAGATTGCCTACGAAAAATGAAGGGAAATAACTCTCATTGTATACATTTTATTAAAGCAGTAAGCGGCAGTTAATCGAAGTTACATCCCATCACCAGATGTGTGAGTCCATGTGTTCTTGATTTCGTTCCATCTTCTGGTTCCGTGTCATTACGTAAATCTTTCTTTTTTTTACCTTCTTATTTGTTATTAATTATCTAAACTTGATTTTCTTGTGTTATAATTCTTAATCTTTGGAGGAAGAAAAGGAGATGAATAAAAACCTATGACCGGTAGTCATTTGATTCTGTTCTCAGCCCCGTTGAAAAAATAAGAAAATCATCTTTGTAAATTTAAAGCAAAAGGAAAATATTTCATCAAGAAAAATCTATTGAAAATATAGCTGTCATTTGAAATCTTGAAATTACATTCGTTACAGCATTGTTCTATAACTTAAATAATTTCGTCTAAATGTAGGATACTTTCTGAAAATTATCGGTTCAAAAATAATATTGTTATTTAAAGTTAATTTTCTAACAAAAAGTAAGCTATATAAATCAATACTACGTAAGTATAACAAGTAATATATATAAATATCTTATTGATCGCTCCATACTTCTTAACAGCACATCATACTACACCGGGTATCTCTTCTCTTCGATTATTGTTACATCTCTGTACGCGTGGCTATTTGTTAGATATACACACTACAGTTTAATCGTTATAAGTATTTCATCATTGTAAGTATAGCTTAATGGTTATGTTTCATGATATAAATCAAATATATATAACTAAAAGTTCTTCTAAGTTAAGACTTGATTTTTCAGTCTTCTGTGGTGTTGTTGTCAAACGCATTTCCATGTTTGTACTTTAACTAGTTTAGTTCATAACAATCAGATGTATATTATAACATTTTGCTCTTTGTCTGAATCCTAGAGAATAATAACATTGTTAACCTTAGTACTAAATCGTTAGTAATAAGTGAAAGGGTCTTCATCGCTTTCGACGATGCAGATTCAATTGAGTGATCGACTGAATTACCTGCTCATTGAATTTGTAAATGGTTGAATATCATACAAACACGTGCATCCTTAACGCAATTCGTTGGCAGAATTAACGTGACACAGTGTGTGATAAAGCTGTACCTGTGAATTACAAGTACAATCCACCTGACGAATTTCTTCTGTTTGTATGAAAGTAATAGTAAAAGACACTTGTCTAAAATGCCATCTAGCGGAATCGAACCCAGGATCTCGTGATGTGACACGTACTTCTTAAACATTTGACCATGCTGCATCCAATCATATTGTTATGAGGTATGTAATTTACGAAGACGAGAATTTAGATGAAGAAATAAATGGTACTACTAAAGCAGCGCGGACCCGGTCGCGCGTCCTCGCTAGCTAGTCTTTAGTGGTGGATCCTAACCCTATCCCAAACCCTAACCCTAACCCGCGTGTGCAAATGAATACGTGTTTAGGGTTAGGGTTAGAATCGACCACTCACGACTAGCTAGCGCGGACGCGCGACTGCGCGTTCGGGTCCGCACTGCTTTAGTAGTACCGAGATAAATATTTCAACAGATAATATTTATGCACCAAATTAATAATTTATTGAAAGTGCTTTAAAGTGTACTTGAAAATAATCTCTTCAAAAATATCTCTAACTTAAGGGGCATTTCTACGCAAGTTGTTGTTAATTTTACGTTCACGCCTGCCTACCACTTGTCCAATTACATACTCTGCTCTCTGTCTGTGTGCATTGAGGACATGTAGCCTAGTGGTTAGTGTGTAGCACTCACAGTTGCGAGATCTTGGGTTTGATTCCTGGACCGGATGATGTGTTGTGTTAAGCAAAACGCTTCATCTCCCATTGCTTTACAACCTCTTCTATGTGACATACTTTGCATTTGTACAGGCAATGTCAATTTGATGGAAAGAGTGAACTAATGTACAGCATAAACATTTGATCACTGACAACAAATCATTTGTACAGGTTGCCTAGCAAAGATGTTGCAGAACCCTCGTCTGTTGTCTGCGATAGGAGAGTCTAGGATGTATACATATATGTGTATATCTCTATGAAGCATAAGGGCTTCATATTTTGGGTAGATGAAGTATTTCTAATGACACTGTCACTACAGGTTCAATCCTGTTGTTCCTCATCACTGTCATTTAGGCTGCTTGTCCACCATCTTCATTTGTTTTGAGTGGTTCAAATTCAGATATAATTTGGTCTGCATGAGTCAAAGTTCTAATTCCATTCCATGTAATGAAAACAGTGTAGTGTCTAACATGCATCACAAAGTTTGAAATTTTTTATGTTGAATCGTTTGTTATACTGTATCTACTCATGCATGGAGGAGAACAAGGCCAAGGGAACACAAACCTGTTAATCCATTATGCAAAAAAAGACTTTGTAGCCTATTGGCTAAAGAATAGTATACTAAGTAGTAGTTGGGTCTCTCTGGATAAAGAATGCCTTTAACCTTATTTTAATTCTTTGAACCATTTGTTCTGCAATTCCATTTGAGTATGGATGAAGAAGAACATTTTGTAAGGAATGCAACCAACTTTCTGTTGTCAAGAATAGAGATACCATCATGAAATTTTGAGTACATTGTTGCTAAAACCTTTGGCACATCATTTCAAAAGAAAACCACATACAATACCTGCTTTACTGTTGAACACTTCCTAACAGTAACAAGAATAACCTACTGTCACATTGAAAAGTTACTTATGTTAAGCAGCAATTAATGACATTAAGATGGAAATGATCCCTGTGTACACAAGTCCTTAGGCTTTGAATGAAACCTACCTCTTTGGAATTTTTACCTTTGTTTATTTAGGACAACTATATATGCAGTCCCCAACATTGTGTGAATAACCAGACTACAATGCTTTGGTCTTTGGGCAATTACACTTAGCAGTAATGAGGCAATGAACATCATTATAAACATTTAAGGATTTGACTTCTGGATACATCAGGCAAAGCAATAACCTCACAACTGCAAAGAAGATAATTTTTTACAGCTAATATGTTTGACCTTCTTATAAAGACTTCTTAGTATTGAGCAATTATTCTAGACATTCTTTTTATATTTATTCTGGAAATACTTTCACTTAATTTCAAATTACACAGTTTCTGAAGCTAGTCTAATAAGAGGCAATATATCAGTTTTTATCTAGTGTATAAAATTATCATCAACATTATCAGAAACAGTATTCTGTAGTTGCATTCTAAAATATCTCTGTGAGATTGTATCAGCATAATGGAGTTTCTTTTGTTATTGTTTTATGTAATGTCAAATTCAAATGCACCCAGCTGTGTGTACCACTTCATTATTCTTGTTGACAAAATCCTTTAGAAGTTCTTTGCATGGATCTGTTTGGATCTAGTAAGAATAATCTACTAATCAAAAAAAATTATGGGAATGGCTTGTGATCACAGTGATGTCTTTATTGGTATCGAACATACTTCTAATATGATTTTCAGCAAGAGTACTTTTTAAATTAACTAAGGTCTTTTGCTGAATATTTGTCTAACCAAATTTAACATTTTTCTTGCATGAATTTGCAAATGGTCTGATCATTTTAGAATGTATGGCAAATAATGACCTTAAAAATTTACTAATACTAAAAAGAACGCTGACAAACTTCTAATATTTTCTGGACCAAATGATCTGGAGAACTACTTTTCTTTGAAATAATATATTCCCAAAACAATATCCTATTATTCTACTAGTAAAGAAATATATTTCTTCCATTTGATTACCTTACTGCATCTCTCTCTCTCTCTCTCAATACTTATTACATGGAAAAATGCAAGCATGAAAAGTAATATTCTTAAGATTATGAACCTGGAAAAGTACAGGACAAGTTATTACACCTGTAAAAGTATAGGACAAGCTATTACTTCTAGTAAAGTAAAGAATAAGAAACTTTTTACTTAAAATATTGCAGCAAAGAATGCCAGTTCTTCTAATTTATCACTCTTTACAGTTCTCATATTTTTAATTTATTGCACAAAACTGTTCAGCTAATTTGTATGTTTGTCTAATTAGTTACTTTTTTCTGTATTTAAGATAGTAAATTAGCCAAATTCTACATAAATAAGTATAGTATTATTTGTAAACTATAATAAAATAATTTTTAATTTCAAATTTTAATTTTAGCTGCAATATTTTAAGTAAGAAGTTTCTTATTCTTTACTTTACTTGAAGTAATAGCTTGTCCTATACTTTTACAGGTGTAATAACTTGTCCTGTACTTTTCCAGGTTTATAATCTTAAGAATATTACTTTTCATGCTTGCATTTTTCCATGTAATCCATGATTTTTCCAGGCATTGCTGTTATAAGATAATTAATAATGTGTCAATTAATTATTGAAGATTTTACCTTATAAAATACTGAAAGATAATATTTCAATTTTTCCATGTAAGTGATGATAATATTTCAATTTTTTTATGTTTAATTTAAACATATGTTGTGATTGAATTATTTGATATTACCCATTCGCATCAAATTAGTGGCAGGGATTTTGACCATGTTGTTGGTAAAAGTTACAAACAACAAGACCCCAAAAGCCATCAGTTACCAGGCTCAACTAAGTAAGCTAATTTTGTAATAAAAAATGACTATTATTGTACCTTCAATTTTATATAAATATTTGGTTTTTCTTTTCATAAATTAAAATCATTTTATAAACCAAAAAAATCATTTTTAATTTCCAGAGTGTATGATTTAGGTACAGGGATACTTTGGCTGCTATTTTTAGCGTGTTGAGCAACCAGGTAGAGGCTTTTTCATTGATTCAATTGCATGATGAGTTTTTTTACACATATATGTAATATGTCACTGCAGAGATGCTCAAAATATCTGGCAGTGTTGGCTATAGCCTAGTCACCCGTATTACGAACCAGGTGATACACGAAGGAGTCATACCCAATGACTGGTGTAGCAGCATCATAGTCAACTGCTACAAAGGTAAAGGTGACGCTTTAGATACAAATAATTACAGAGGCATCAAGCTGTTAGATCAGGTTATGAAAGTTACAGAGAGGGTCATAGCCCAACTAATTAGGGAGCGAATCAATTTAGATGAGATGCAGTTTGGGTTCGTGCCAGGTAAAAGCACTACTGATGCCTTATTTCTAGTGAGACAGTTGCAGGAGAAATACCTAGCTAAGGATAAACCTCTGTACCTGGCTTTCGTTGACATGGAGAAAGCCTTTGACAGGGTCCCCCGATCCCTTATCTGGTGGTCAATGAGGAAACTTGGGATAAAAGAATGGTTAGTGAGAGCTGTGCGAGCCATGTACAGAGATGCTGCCAGTAAGGTGAGGGTTGGAAATGAGTACAGCAATGAATTCCGGGTAGAGGGTAGGGGTCCACCAAGGTTCCGTCCTCAGCCCCCTCTTATTTATCATAGTCCTCCAGGCAATCACAGAGGAGTTCAAGACAGGTTGCCCCTGGGAGCTCCTCTATGCTGATGACCTTGCCCTGATTGCGGAGTCACTATCAGAACTAGAGGAGAAGTTTCAGGTGTGGAAGCAAGGTCTAGAATTGAAGGGCCTTAGAGTCAACCTAGCTAAAACCAAAATCCTAATAAGTAGGAAGGTAGATAAAACACAAACCCCTTCAGGTAGATGGCCCTGCTCAGTATGTAGAAAAGGAGTAGGTAGTAACTCTATAAGATGTACCCGGTGCAAGCTATGGACACATAACAGGTGCAGCAACATCAAAGGCAGGTTAACTAGCAAGTTAGTTTTTGTTTGTGGCAGATGTTCAGGTGCAATAAAGACTGTAAACAAACAGGAAACAACTTCTATCTCATTCCAGGGTGAAAAACTAGAGGTAGTCGATAGCTTCTGCTATCTGGGCGACCAAGTTAGTAGTGGGGGTGGGTGCGTTGAAAGTGTAGCTGCTAGAATAAGAATAGAGAGCTCTTACCCCTGCTGGCGACAAAGGGACTCTCACTCAGAGTAAAAGGCAGACTGTATGACGCATGCGTACGAACAACCATGCTACATGGCAGTGAAACATGGGCTGTAACTGCTGAGGACATACGTAAGCTCGCAAGGAATGAAGCCAGTATGCTCCGTTGGATGTGTAATGTCAATGTGAATACCTGTCAGAGTGTAAGTATCTTGAGAGAAAAGCTGAACATTAGAAGCATCAGTTGTGGCGTGCAAGAGAGACGATTGCGCTGGTATGGACATGTGGTGAGAATGGATGAGGATAGCTGCGTGAAAAAGTGCCACACCCTAACAGTTGAGGGAACCCGTGGAAGAGGTAGGCCCAGGAAGACCTGGGCTGAGGTGGTGAGGCAAGACCTTCGTACATTGGGCCTCACCGAGGCGATGACTACTGACCGAGACCTTTGGAAATGTGCTGTGCGTGAGAAGACCCGGCAAGCCAAGTAAGATCGTTGCCAGTGCCCCTGGACTGATTCTTGTGCGGGTGGCACATGAGATGCACCATTTTGAGCGTGGCTGTTGCCAGTACCGCCTGACTGGCTCCCGTAGGATTTTCGAGCGAGATCGTTGCCAGTGCCCCTGGACTGGCTTGTGCGGGTGGCACATAAAAGACACCATTTCGAGCGTGGCCGTTTTCGTGCGGGTGACACGTAAAAGCACCCACTACACTCTCTGAGTGGTTGGCGTTAGGAAGGGCATCCAGCTGTAGAAACTCTGCCAAATTAGACTGGAGCCTGGTGTTGCCTTCCGGTTTCACCAGTCCTCAGTCAAATCGTCCAACCCATGCTATCATGGAAAGCGGACGTTAAACGATGATGATGATGAAATCCGAAATGGATGAAAGGTAAAGTAGACCTTGACGGAATTTGAACTCAGAACGTAAAGACAGACGAAATACTTTTTTTCTACTGAACCAAATCTCAAGCTATTTATGCCAAAGTGTAGCTGAGGAGGTGTCCTCTTTAAAACTGTTAACAGTTTGCAATTTAGTTGAGAACTGAATTAGTGATGAAGCTTGGAAGCTGCTGCGATTTGACAAAATGGTAGACTTAAGAACATATTCTACCACTACCATTGTTAAATGATATCAGTCTTTTTATTGCATATTAAAAAAATGCCACTTGTGGTTTTTAGCCATAAGGCATTTGAGTTCATCTCTAAACCAGTAGGACTGTTGATGGTATTAATATTTTTGAATTCATCATCTATTTGGATATAGTAATATCCACCACTGTGCTCGAATTTTGAAAAAGACAAAAACAAAAATTCTTTCTCTCTCAGCTAATAAATAGAAAGTGGATTAAATATTAGAAATTGTATAAAGCCTCAAACAAATTTACACCTACTTTATTGTCACCTCAGCTAAGTAAATCTGTCTAATTTTTGTACAACTACTATAGGGGATGCCCATTTGCTACTACCAGTTGGAACATGCTCTGATATGCATTATTCAATCATTTTATGTAACTCAACTACTAATGGAAAAATATGGATTAGTAATTTATGAGATTCAAAGTGTGAAAGGTGTGCTTTCTCTTTCAATTTAATACTGGCTTTCTAAAATTTAGGCATACTGGTATATTCAACTTAAAGCACAAAAGATCTGATTTGTCTATTCATCTCAGTAAGACCATGATTTTTATCACAGCCTGTGGGTACTACTGTTATTGGTGTGTGATCTCAAACTGAGTGCCTTTTTTCTTGGGTATCTTCATAGGAGACCAAAATTTTAATCCACCAAACTAGCAAAATTTTAGAGAAATTTTGGTTAACCACGAAGTATGCAAAATTCCTTGGAATTAAGGTGACCTTGTATGAAGTTTATACATGCACTAAGGGATATATATATATATATTTCTACTACAGTGTTCTATAAAATCTATACATGCACCAAGGGACATATATCTCTACTGTAATTATTCCGATAAATTTGATCCCTGAGATATGTGGTACATTCTTTGAATGAATTTCATTTGTTTGTATTACTTCTTCAGTACTTTAGTTACCTTGACCAAGTTGAACACACTGGGCTCTGATTATGCTGAAACATTACCATCAGCTTAATTACAAGATAACACTATATAAAAGCCCTCTCTAATTATTCCACCTTCATTAGTGTTGGCCATAACTCGGTTTTGTCACATGTGTTAATGAACATTAAAGTTAAAACTTAACAACAAACTTGTGATAGCAGGCAAGTAATATAGACATGCCAGCAGTATGATAATACTGATGTAACATAATTATCAATGAATGGTTTAAGATAAAGAACGCCTTGTATATATGACACTGAATACATTAAATGATAGAGCATAACATTCAGAGTTTAAGGATAGTTTAATCGTCTTCATAAATTATAAAAATATATGGATTTGTGCTATATTCTAATCACTCTTCTGTCACATCCTACATTGTTTGCCATTTGTGTGAGAAAATAATCCTTTGTTATCAGTAATGAGTAGAGTTATTTAAACTTTGTGGGATGACTATGTACACTAAATTATCTTCAGCAGTCATTACCTAGTCAGTAACTCACCTCTCCATCTTAAAATCACAAAAATTCACAATAGTTCATACTGACATTTTTCTTTATACCATTTTTTACACTTGAAGTGAACATTTACTAAAAATCTCATGTATCCACTACATATATAACATTTAAAATATTGAATTTACATCAGTTTCATTTATTGAATTTATATCAGTTTCAGATGCTTTTTGCATATTATCAGTTTAATCAAAGTTTAGTGCATTGATGGGAAGTTCCTCATTTTGATTGTTGTTTTCACTACATTTCAGTTGTGTACGCACCAGCCTCCTTCAGATATCTTGTGAGTCACCTTAGGGACTTGCCTGAGATTAGCCGCAGAACCTCTAGGTGACTGCACTGCATTTTAACACCTTTATCTACTACGCCAAAATGTGAAAGCAACAATCAAAATGCGAACACAACTCTGACTAATACATAATATAAATTCTTCATCTCAGAAATATAGAATTGTAGTTAAGAAATTTGCTTTCTAACCACATAGTTTCAGGTTCAGTCCCATTGCATGGGCAACCAAAGCCTCGTAAGTGGATTTGGCAGATGGAAACTTAGAGAAGTATATATATGTGTGTGTGTATATATACATATATATATATATATATATATATATATATATATACACACACAAACACATATGTGTATTTGTACACTACAGTATTACACCATTCTTGCAATACATCCACATTGAATAGGATATAAAGATTGCTATTCAGTACTAATACTGCTTCCATCACTAATATTTAATTTTTACCTAGTCCACCAGCTATCTGCATTATCTGCTGCTGACACAGTAGAAACACGCTGAAATCATGTGATCTAGCAGTTCTACCACTGGTGCTTGACAGTTTTAGTCTGCCACTGACATTTCTAATTTTTTAAGCACTAAATGTCTATACAAGATGCTTTTTGAAGACAAACACCACAGCAGTACAATTTTCTTACAATGCATCTACACTAAGGATATAAAGATTGCTACTCAGTACTAATACTGTTTCTGTCAAGTGTGTGTTTATATACACACATATATGTATATGTGTGTGTGTGTCTGTTTGTCTTGATATCATGTGATAGTTGTAAATGAGTGTCACTGTTATGCAAGCAGTATCATTCATTTCCAGTGTTGCCTGAAAACAGATGAGGGTTGGATTGCAAGTAGAAAAACATTCACCCATAGAAAATCTGCCTCAGTAAACTCCATCTGGTCAAGCAGAGTAGCTCAGTGGAAGCATGCTGGGCTCATAACCCAGAGGTCCATAGATTGAAACTATGCTCTGCTATGGTAATTTTTTGTGTAGGTGCACAGCCCAGTGGTTAGAGCATTGAGTTCACAAATATATGGTAGTGAGTTTGATTCCCAGACCAGGCTGTCTTGAGTGTCTTGAGCAAGACACTTTATTTCCCATTGCTCCAGTTCACTCAGCTGTAGAAATGAGTTGTGATGTCACTTGTGCCAAGCTGTATCAGCCTTTGCCTTATCCCTTGGATACCATTGGTGGCATGGAGAGGCTGGTATGCATGGGTGAATGCCGGACTTCCACAAACAGCCTTGCCCAGACTTGTCTTGGAGGGGAACTTTGTAGGTGCAATCCCATTGTCATTCATGACTGAAGAAGGTCTTTACCCTTTTTCCAAACTCTATCTGACCCATGCAAACCTATGTTTTTTTTTTAACCTGCCGCTGAATATTTGCTTGATTATGGCTACTTTTTAAGATGTTTTATTTATAATTAAATTTCCTTTTCATTTTTTTTTTCTAGAAAGCTCAATAATTTTTACATTCTCATCTTGATACTTTCAATGCAGCAGTACCTCTTCTCTGATTTTTCTGACTATATATGCTTCCTAAATAGTTTTGGACATAATTAATTAATTGATTTCTATCACTTCTAGTGACTAATATGTTGTCTCTCTTCAGCTTTGACTTTCTATGTAAAAAAAAAAAAAAGAAATGAAGTAATACATTCTCCATCCTCTTTACATGTCATTATTTTACTCAATGTTTGTTAATTTTTTTTCAGTCAATCTGATATTACTATGGATGATAGCAACATTATAGATTTTAGAAATAAAAGAATTTTGGCTCCAATGGTTAGAGTTGGCACTCTTCCCATGAGGCTCCTGGCACTTGATCAAGGTGCTGACCTTGTATATTGTGAGGTAAAGTCATTTTCTTCTCCTCTTCTTCATCCACTACTACTACTACTACAACAACGATGATGATGACCATCACCACTACCACCATCACTGCCACCACCACCACCACCACTACCTCCTTACACCACCATTGTCTTCATCATTATCATCATGGTGTGAAATCCAAATTACATAAGTTTGGTCCCTAATACCTTTATACTAGTATTATTCTTTTCTACTCTAGGCACAAGGCCCAAAATTTTTGGGGAGCGGGCCAGTCGATTAGATTGACCCCAGTACATAACTGGTACTTAATTTATCAACCCCGAAAGGATGAAAGGTGAAGTCGACCTCGGTGGAATTTGAACTCAGAACGTAAAGACAGACGAAATGCCGCTAAGCATTTCGCCTGGCATGCTAATGTTTCTGCCAGATTGCCGCCTTTATGCTAGTATTATTATTGTTATTATTATTTTTTTTTTTACTATTTTGTTCTGAACCCTTTTTTCATTGAAACTTTACCTAGTAAATTTTTGCGTTGCTCTAGTATACTTTCTTAAATTGCAGCTAATCATCAATATGTTTCACACACTATCCCATTACAAGTGTTATAAACCTTTCACTTTGTATGAATATCCCTTAAACTGATTCCATCCACTACACACTCAGTAACTATATTCTATTATTATTGGCTGCATTGCTTTGCAGTAATTATTGAAAGAAATGTTCTGGGACCAAGTCACTGTATACTACCATAGATTATTATGAATCTTAAATGATGAAGATATCTATAACTGTGGAGGCAATGTTGTTATCATTGTCATTGGTTTAACTGTTGTTTTACATGTTATTTTTCATCATACTAGTCTGAAATACAGTATTATTCCAAACCTCTTGCATGAACACAAAAACTTGCTAGCTAGTCCTGTGATAGGCTGTTAAAGTCTTTTGATTATTGGTATAAATATAAGAAGCTGCAGTGGGTGAATGAATAATCTGTCAGTCTCTCTGCTGCAGCATTTTGTTGGCATTGAATTATACTATATGCAAGATAGTGAACCAGCATTATGTCTGATAACAAAGTAGGCTACAGTTAGTGATGATCTGTTGATCTAACTGTAAACTGTGTGGTTTGGTTTTTTTACAACTTGAGATATGTTCTTCTCACTTGAGAATAAAATGAAATAGAATTTTTTTTTTTTTTTTTGGTGGGTTTGAAATATTTGATTTCAAACCTATAAAAATATAAAATGAATAGCAATAAAATAAGATCAATATACTAACACAGCAAACTAAGTAAAATTTTCATAAACCAGACAAATTAGTGTGTGCTCAAATATAAGCAAAAACTTATTTAATTCTACTATGTTTTTTTCAATCACTCTTCCTTTAGCTCCAATACACACTTTATAAACAACTATACCAATTATAAGAGCAATCTAATACAATTTATAAATATAACTATCTCAATTTTATGTACTTCTCAAATAGCCACTAGGTCAATAAAATAAACAGTGATCACAATGCTTCTTCATCCTTACACTTTATAGAAACAATATTTTTGTTTATTTTTTATATATATTTGCAAACAAAATAATATTTATACTTTGAATTTCACATCTAAAATGCACAAAACTCTCAGCCTTTGAGTCACTCTGTAACTTCTGCCAATTACATAATAAAAAAATATATTTACTCATGTTTTGAGTTCTATTCTCCTGTTTGTATCATTAAACCTGTTATTTCTTTTATAGTTATTTTGATTATTTGATTCTTTCTTTCATTTGTAACAGCAATAATTTTCATGAATTTCATGTTGTTTATATCAGGGGGTTCTCAACTATTTTTTACCTATGGATCCCATTGATTACTATTTTATTCAGGTGGATCCCCATAGCCATTCAATATTTAAAAACTAGTTTTATAGAAACTTCTTTCAAAATTCGCATTTTGCTTTTCACACATTAACTTGTGTAAGCTGAGCTATGTGAAATGTTAGAGAAAGAAACCTAGTTGTTTCTTGCAATACATATATCTAAAAAAATAATTTTTTCAGGGATCCTCAAAATACTGTTGTGGATCCCCAATTTACTATTTTGTTGTGTGGGTCTCCAAAAATCTCATATGAACCCTCAGGGGTCATATGGACCCCAGTTGAGAAC
>NC_142930.1:68962943-68975443 GCF_046866305.1 Octopus bimaculoides
ATGTATATGTATGTATATGTGTGTGTGTATATATATATATATATATATATATATATATATATATACTTTTATTCTTTTACTTGTTTCAGTCATTTGACTGTGGCCATGCTGGAGCACTGCCTTTAGTCAAACAAATCGACCCCAGGACTTATTCTTTGTTAGCCTAGTACTTATTCTATTGATCTCTTTTGCCGAACTGCTATGTTACAGAGATGTTGGTGGGGACAAGCACATACACACACAAGCACACACACACACATATATATATGACTGCCTTCTTTCAGTTTCCGCCTACCAAATCCACTCACAAGGCTTTGGTTGGCCCGAGGCTGCGGTAAAAGAAACTTGCCCAAGCTGCCACGCTGTGGGACTAAACCAGGAACCATGTGGTTGGTAAGCAAGCTACTTACCACACCGCCAATCCTGTGCCTATATACATGTATACGTATATATATATATATATGTACGTATACGTATATATATATATATATATGTACGTATACGTATATATATATATATATGTACGTATACGTATATATATATATATATATATGTACGTATATATATATATATATATATATATATATGTAAATATTTGTATATATATATATATATACAAATATTTATGTAAATATTTGTATATATATATATATATATATATATATATATATATATATATATATGTGTACGTATATGTATTTGTATATATATATATATATGTAAATATTTGTATATATATATATATATATATATATATGTGTGTGTACGTATATGTATTTGTATATATATATATATATATATATATACAAATATTTACATATATATATATATATATATATATATATATATATATACTAATATATATACAAGTATTTACATATATATATATATATATATATATATATATATATATACAAATATTTATATATATATATATATATATATATATATATATATATATATATATATATACAAATATTTATATATATATATATATATATATATATATATATATATATATATATATACAAATATTTATATATATATATATATATATATATATATATATATATATATATATATACAAATATTTATATATATATATATATATATATATATATATATATATATATATACAAATATTTACATATATATATATATATACAAATATTTACATATATATATATATATATATATATATATATATATATATATATATATATATATATACACATATACGTACATATATATATATATACATATATATGTTTGTGTGTCTGTTTGTGCCCCCAACATCGCCTGAGAACTGATGCTGGTGTGTTTATGTCCCCATAAGTTAGTGGTTCGGTAAAAGAGACTGATAGAATAAGTACTAGGCTTACAAAGAATAAGCTCTGGAGTCGGTTTGCTTGACTGAAGGCGGTGCTCCAGCATGGCCGCAGTCAAATAACTGAAACAAGTAAACGAGTATATATATATATATATATATATATATATATATATATATATATATGTGTGTGTGTGTGTGTGTGTGTGTGTGTGTATATATACACATGTATACATTAGTTTTGGGTTCTAGAAAATTGCAAAATTTTATAAGAAGCCTCTCATCAATGAATTGCCAATTTTTAATTGATAATGAAAGAAGTTAATGTTATGTTTCAGAAACGTTGGGAACTTTGGATTTTACTTTATCTGATGGCACTGTTGTATTTCGTACCTGCAACCGAGAGAAATCCAAAGTCATTTTCCAGTTGGTATGAATATTTACATTTCATTTTCTCTGCTTTTAAGATTTGTTGCTGGATAAACTTTTAAATATATTATTGTTATAAGAACTTTCACCTAAGATATCCTTCTCAACCACATAAATTAAAGAGAGTGTGTAGATATTTGATGTTAGGGAAATATTGGTTCCTAATTTTGGCACAAGGCCAGCAATTTTGGGGAAAGGAGTAAGTCAGTTACATTGGCCCATATACTCAACTGGTACTTATTTTAGCAACCCCGAGAGGATGAAAGTCAAAGTCGACCTTAGCAGAATTTAAAACCAGAACATAGCAATGGGTAAAATACTGCTAAGCATTTTGTCTGGTGTGCTAACAATTCTGCCAGCTTGCTGCCTTAAATTTAGCTAAAATATTAGCCTTATACTGTTGTGACAACTCAAGTCTAGTAAGCCTCAAAGTCTAGTAAGCATTAATATGAAGTGACTAACACATAAGATCAGTGAAGTTTCATAATGTACGTATTGCTCCTACCCTTCTTGCTATCCTTTTTTCATACCACCCACCTTTTCTTTATAGTTTTCATCCACCTTCCCACTGCTTTCATTACCCACTAACTGACCTCAATTCCCTCTGATAACTGCTTCAATTCAGAGATTCAAGGATTGTTGGTCTACAGTCCTGCTTTTCATATACTAGCCACCTGGACCACCACAGCTAAAATAGTACAATACCATCATCATATTATATCATTTTAAGGACAATGAACAGTGTCTCATCTTTTTATAATGACATTTTTCTAAAAAAAAACATATAAATCTATTTATCAATGAAAGATATATTCACAACAAACTTGCAAAGATGGTATTAAAAATATATAAAGCCAAAATTGTAATAAAATAAAATAAAAATAAAAAACAGGCATAGCTGTGTGGTAAGAAGCTTGCTTCTGGACCACATGGTTCCAGGTTCAGTCACACTGCAGGGTACCTTGAGCAAGTGTCTTCTACTACAGCCTCAGACCAACCAAAGCCTTGTGAGTGAATTTGGTTAATGGAAACTGAAAGAAGCCCATCATATATATATATATGGTGAACTCTCTTGTTGTGAACAACAAATGAGGGTTCAATAAAATAAAAGCGTTAATCATGTTCTATGGACACAAATGTGTCTCTTGAGGCCTGCTGGTGCCTTGCAAACCTTTTGGCAAATGGAACAAGTGGAGGATTCAGTTTACTTGAGTGCTTGTGAATCATTTACTATGTTTTCTCGAATGGAAGGCTAGGCCTACTTTGCTTTGTGCCACAAAACCACAATGACAGGTTAGATTTCCATGTCTGTGTCTGTGTGTCTTTGTGTCTGTCTGTGCCCACCACCGCTTGACAACTGGCGTTGGTGTGTTTACATCCCCGTAATCTAGTGGTTCAACCAAAGGGATCAATAGAATAAGCACTAGGCTTTAAAAAATAAGTCCTTGGGTTGATTCGTTTGACTAAAAAGCCCTTCAAGGCAGTGCCCCAGTATGGCCGCTGTCAAATGACTGAAACAAGTAAAAGATGAAAAATTTGAAAAATAATTTAAATGCTGAAAGGACTTCTGAATTACCATGTATATTAATTAATATTATTTCAATGAAGAGTTTTCTAGTGGAGAAAACATTTGTGCATTACTTTGATCTCATTTCCAGTAATTTCTGTTTTTTTCACCAATAAGAGGATCTTTGTTACCTGCTCCATTTATTTATATCTAAGAATGTAATGTACAAGGAGGTGCTGAAAAGTTCCTGGTTTTAAAGGCATCGCAAAAGGTCTGGCTGGAGGCCAAACCTTCTAAGTTCTTTTATGGGGCTTAGAAGAACTGAAAGACTGCTGTAATAAGTGTGTAAATCTGAGAGGGAAATATGCTACATAAAATCATAATTAACTGATCCTCCTGTATTTTCCTTTACCCAAAGCCAGGAACTTTTCAGCACCCCCTCATAATGTACAGGATCATGGCTCAGTTATACTTATTAAATAGGCACTAGTGTGATTGTGGTTGATAAGCTTGCTTCCTAATCGTGTGGTCTTAGGTTCGGCCCCACTATGTGACACTTTGGATGAGTATCTTTTACTATAGCCCCTGGTCAACCAAAACCTTGTAAGTGGATTTGGTTGAGGAAAACGGAAAGAAGCTTGTCACAACACACACACACACACACACACACACACACATATATATATATATATATATATATATATGTATGTATGTTATCTCTCCTGTCAGTGTATAGACATGTGCTTCCTTATTTCTAGCAATGTAGGTGCTACCCCTGCATCATCTGTCACAGTGACAATTGAATTTTTCCTTTTTGATTTTATATTCATTATTTTATATATATGTATATCATCATCATCACCATGCTGGCATGGGTATATTGGATTTTGTCCCTAATATTATTATATATATAGATAGATAGATATGTATGTGTGTATACCCTTGTTTTGATATCATGTGATGACTAGTAGACAATTCTCACCATAATACAAGCTATGTTGTTCATTTCCAATCTTCCATGAAAATCATGTCACATGTCTGGCCATGGAAAAATATTACTTCGCTTGTTAGGTCATGAGTTCAATTCCCGGCGACGCATTGCGTCCTTGAGTAAGACACTTTATTTCATGTTGCTCCAGTCCACTCACCTGGCAAAAATGAGTAGTACCTGTATTTCAAAGAGCCGGCCTTGTCACATTTTGTGTCACGCTGAATCTCCCTGAGAACTACGTTAGGGGTACACGTGTCTGTGAATTACTCAGTCACTTGCATGTTAATTTCACAAGCAAGCTGTTCTGTTGATTGTATCAGCTGGGACCCTCGTCGTCGTAACCAGCAGAGTGCTCCTTTATTACTTCGCTTGATAACAGATGAGGGTTAGCAACAGGAAGGGCACCCAACTGTAGAAAACTTTCCCCAACAAATTCTGGCCTGATCCATGCAACCACGGAAAAATGGACATTAAATGATTATTATTATTATTATTATTAATAATAATAATAAGCAATTCTATATTATTTCAAAAAGAGATGAAGTTTGTATCTATTTCTCCTTTTTAATGTTCAACAAATGTCTTAATTGAAAAATTATATTTGAGTCTGCTGTTAATGTATGTAGTGATGATAATTGTATTAAGATCAACCAATGCCAATATTGAAGCTGTTCCTTATTTTATTTGGAGCATAGTGGAGCTGCAGACTGGAAATATATTCTTGTGCTAAATCACATTTCTGCCTGTTATTATCATCATCATTTTAATGTCCACTTTTCCATGTTTGCTTGGATCAAGTGGAATTTGCTGTGGCAGGATGCCCTTCTTGTTGCCAACTCTCACCTGTTTCCAAGCAGGAAATATGCTGTGCATGAGAAGACCCAGCAAGCCAAGTGAGACCAAAATCCAAGGCCTCTGTCAGGGATGTAGCCAGCCCACTTACACGTAATATTCCTTCATTGGACACTAAATTCCGCTTGCGAAGACCTGTTCAGGCAAGTGAAATCGAAATCGAACTAAATTTGTAGGAATACTAAACTCGGCTTGCGAAGACCTGTTGGGGCAAGCGAAAGCAAAATTGTGATGGCACCTGTACCAGTAGAGCACTAAGAGCACCGTCTGAGCGTGATCGTTGCCAGAACAACTGTCTGGCTTCCGTGCCGGTGACACGTAAATATCACCAGCGTGATCGTTACCAATGTCGCCTTCCTGGTACTTGTGCCAGTGGCACGTGAAAAGACATTCGAGCGAGATCGTTGCCAGTGCCGGTGAACTGGCTCCTGTGCAGGTGACACATAAAATATACCATTTCGAGTGTGGCCATTGCCAGTACCGCCTGACTGGCCTTCGTGCCGGAGGCATGTAAAAGCACCCACCACACTCTCGGAGTGGTTGGCATTAAGAAGGGCATCCAGCTGTAGAAACTCTGCCAAATCAGATTGGAGCCTGGTGTCGCCTCCTGGTCCACCAGTTCTCAGTCAAATCGTCCAACCCATGCTAGCATGGAAAGCAGACGTTAAACAACGATGATGAGGATGATGATGATTAGTTAAATAAATTGCATCACTTGCATGACAGTGAAGCTAGTTTACAACTATCGCATGATGTCAAGACAAGGAGACACACAAACTCACACGTGCACACATACACGTACATGGTTATAAAGAAGCCTGTTATCTATATCTATATAGACAGTAGGTTTCTTTCACTTTCCTTCTACCAAATCCATTCACAAAGCTTTGATCAACCTAGGGTGATAATTGAAGTCACTTGTTCAAAGTACATTACAGTGGGACTGAACTTGAAACCATATGGCTGGGAAGCAAACTCCTTAACCACACAGCCATGCTTGTGCCAGTTTTTAAATTATTTGGGAAACTATCATTTATGAACAGTATCTATTGAATATAATGAATACATGTTTTCTTTCTTATTATTATTGCAGGGAACAGCGGATGCGAAACGGGCTCTTATATCTGCCAAAAAAGTGTATGTTGATATGTTTGCTATATGATTATTATTTATGGAAATTTCAGAAGATATATATGAGTAAAAGCATTTATTGCTTTTTATATTAATCTTTTATTTTATAAGCACAAGCTTTGATCAAAATTCTTGTATTAGATATTCAATTTTTTTTAATAGTTTTCTTGAAGTAAATCACCTTCAGATCATAGCTTTGATTAAGCCTACATTGTGCATGTTATCATCATCATCATCATCATCATCATCGTTTAACGTCCGCTTTCCATGCTAGCATGGGTTGGACGATTTGACTGAGGACTGGTGAAACCGGATGGCAACACCAGGCTCCAGTCTGATTTGGCAGAGTTTCTACAGCTGGATGCCCTTCCTAACGCCAACCACTCAGAGAGTGTAGTGGGTGCTTTTACGTGTCACCCGCACGAAAATGGCCACGCTCGAAATGGTGTCTTTTATGTGCCACCCGCACAAGCCAGTCCAGGGGCACTGGCAACGATCTCGCTCGAAAATCCTACAGGAGCCAGTCAGGCGGTACTGGCAACGGCCACGCTCAAAATGGTGCATCTCATGTGCCACCCGCACAAGAACCAGTCCAGGGGCACTGGCAACGATCTTACTTGGCTTGCCGGGTCTTCTCACGCACAGCACATTTCCAAAGGTCTCGGTCAGTAGTCATCGCCTCGGTGAGGCCCAATGTACGAAGGTCTTGCCTCACCACCTCAGCCCAGGTCTTCCTGGGCCTACCTCTTCCACGGGTTCCCTCAACTGTTAGGGTGTGGCACTTTTTCACGCAGCTATCCTCCTCCATTCTCACCACATGTCCATACCAGCGCAATCGTCTCTCTTGCACGCCACAACTGATGCTTCTAATGTTCAGCTTTTCTCTCAAGATACTTACACTCTGACGGGTATTCACATTGACATTACACATCCAACGGATGCAAGATTAGGAATGCTCAGCTGGAGGGCTGCAATGGATGAGCTTGTATGCAAGGGCAACCATACTTAGCTTGATGTGTCTTTTCAAGCACAGCAAACCTCCAGGCGTCTCAGTCCCCTGTCATCCTTTCTGTGAGTTCTAATGTTTATAGATTCATTCTCACCACTTCATCTCATGTCTTCATGGGTCTATCCCTTCTATATGTTTCCTCTAGATTTAGCGACCAACACCTATTGATGCAACTGTCCTCATTCATGCATTACATGGCCATACCAGTGCAGTCTTCTCTCTTGCACACTATATTTGATGCTACATATACCCTGGTAAAATTACCTATAACTGTACCTATATGTTATTTTAACATAAATCATGCAATGAATTATCAATATGATGACTTAATTATTGAGTTCAAATTCCACCAAGGTCCACTTTGCCTTTCATCCATTCAGGGTCGATAAAATAAGTACCAGTTGAACATTAGGGTCGATATAATCGACCTGCTCTCTCTTTTAAACTGTTGGCCTTGTGCCAAAATTTGAAACAAATATGATGACTTAATTAGCATAATTAATGCATAATTTTATTTTGCTGGGCAAATGAATATGATGTTTGAATTCTGACAGTCAGCTTGTTTTTCTTTTCTGACTTAAGCTGATACTAATAGAGTCTAGTAACAAACTTTGTTTTGTTTATAGTAGCATTCTAAATGGATGTGAACACATTTGACTTCAAGTTGTACCTAGTTTACCTTGTATAATACATTAAATTATAGTTTGCATTACCCAAAATGTATTTTAACTAGTTCTAATAGCTATCAGTAAAAGATACATGTTAGAAGTTTCTTTTAAAATGTTTAATGATTTAAAGTTATTGATAAATATAAGGTAACTAAAATTCACCTTCTATTTGTAGAGAAGATTGTGTCACTGCTGTTGATGTCAACATGGGCTGTCCAAAAGAGTTTTCTATAAAAGTATGTACCTAGACAACATTTTAATAGTATTTTTGGTATTTTGAAAAGTATTTTTGGTATTAATGAATGACCCTGCTTGCATGACAGTGACTCTCAATTACAACTACCATGTGATGTCAAGACAAGCAAACACAAACACACACTCATGTATTTACATTCACATGTGTATATGCCTATAAATATACTGATGGGTTTCTTTTAGTTTCCATCTACCAAATCCACTCACAAGGTTTTTTCAGTGTTCTCGGTCTGTTAACGGGCAAGCGTTCAGATAAGTATACTGGCACTGATGTAGCAACATTCGAAATTTTGTCTAGGTGAATCTAGCGGAGGAGAACTGATCAATTTTACGTTAACAAGCGTAATTTGGAAAGTTCAAAATCTAGATCCTAGATTATCCACATCTGGGTTGTACATTTATTTAATGTTCTTCCTACAGGTAAGATGAAATTTTTTGTTTGCCGCCTACAAACATCTTTGCCAGTATATATATACAGTGAAGCGTTACTATAGCATCATATATTATCAACTGCTATTTCCAGTAAACATCGGTGCATTGTTGTACCACTCATGATCGTCGTCATTTAACGCCTGCTTTCCATGCTGGCATGGGTTGGATGGTTTGACTGAGGGCTGGCAAGCCAGAAGGCTGCACCAGGCTCCAATCAGATCTGGCAAAGTTTCTACAGCTGGATGCCCTTCCTAACGCCAACCACTCCGAGAGTGTAGTGGGTGCTTTTTATGTGCCACTGGCACCAGCATTGACCGTACTTGAATGGTGCTTTTTACATGCCACCGGCACAGGAGCCAGTCTGGTGGCACTGGCAACAACCATGCTTGAATGGTGCTTTTCATGTACCACAGGCACTGGACTAGTCAGCCGGCACTGGCATTGACCATGCTCGAATGGTGCTTTTTATGAGCCACTGGCATGGAAGCCAATCAAGCGGTACTGTCATCGGCCACGACAATGACTTGATCACCTAGGTAATGGAATCTATCAATTATTTCTAGTTTTTTCCCCCTGTCATGTGATGGAAGCTGTTTTCTGCACATTTTCAGTATTTATTGCCCCTGAGCATTTGCCACACACAGTATTTTGCGAAATACTATATTAGCAATTGATGTCATTCATGTGGAAAGTGAAACAACCATCAAAAACGCTTGAAAATAATTTAAGAAAAAATTTTAATCAAAATCAAAATTTTATCCTGAAGAGAGGAAATTGGAACATTATCCAATGAAAGTTCCTTTTAACCCTGATGAAGGGAATTTTAGGTCCCAAAATATTGGATAGATTAAAGAACAACAGCAACAACAATAAAAAAATAAGCAAAGATTACCAGGTGACTTACTTTTAATTTTCGTTGCTTCATCTTACAGTCCATTTTGCATTGTTTAGCCTTCTATCTCTTTCAATATTTATATATATATATATAATCATCATCATCATCGTCATTTAATGTCCGCTTTCCATGCTAGCATCCCATATGTATATATTTGGATTAACACTATCAATGGCTTCATGTGGAAAGAATTTTCGCAAATTTCAAGCAATCCACTTAAGAATGCTAGTAATTACCTCCATTTCTCATCAAAATGGAGGTGATTACCAGCCTTTTTAAGCAGACTGCTTGGAAATTATGGAAATTTTTTCCATATGAAACCTTTAGTTACATTATTAATCCACAAATAAAGAATATTTATCCATCAAACATGATGCTGAACTCTCATTCCATTCTCTCTCTTCAATACTGTTGTGTGTGTGTGTATGTATATCTACATATATGTGTGTGTGTGTGTGTGTATATATATATATATATATATATATATTGTATAAATATATTTTCTCATATTTTAGTTTACTATTCTCACAAGCCATTCATCTAAATCCAATTTGAATACTGTCGTATTTTTAATATATAATTTTAAAATTGTCATGTATTAAAATCTAAGAAAAAAAAAGAAAAGTTTCTATTTTTCATGTTTGCCAAATCCTATTTTATTTTTATTTTTCTTGTTTGCACTGTGAGCTGAAATTTAATAATTATCATCATATTTTCCCCCGCTTGTATAAGTTGGTCAGGTCTTCTCTAGTACAATATTTCACCATTTATTGCAATCCTTTGTCACTTCCTTTGTGAGATTTAGCCTCTTGAAATCAGTCTTCACTACTTCTTTCCATATCTTCCTTTCATTCTCTCTTCTGCAAATTACTTCCACCTGTATCACTTGACTGACTGTCACTCTTCATATACATCATATGTCTACTCCAGCACAGTCTTCTCTTTTACACATCATTGTTGATACCTCCTGCATTCAGTTTTGCTGTCAGCCCATTTTGTGTTCATTTATGTACACTAACATTATACATCCAGCACAGAATGGACACCTCATTTTTTTCTTATGCATCCAGTACTCCTGTTTTACCTTTGTGCAGTATCACACATTATAAACAGGCATCATATAGACTTTCCAATCTCAACTTTTTCTGCCCATTTCTAATTTTGGCCACTATGCATTTGGAATACCCACCACTGCTGCCACATAAGAAACAGGAGCTGTCAACTTCTAGGGGGGTTTCTGTGCATTTGAAAGGGTTTATTTCATTAGTTCTCTTTGTATCCCTGTGCATCTGCAACATATGAACTCCTTCTCTCTCAGCCTCCTTGTAATCCCACTGCGTCTCTCATATACTCTTATATTGGCTACACTGTGTAGAATTTTTATTTATATCTTTTCTGCATATTAAGCTTGCCCACTTCCTAAATGACAATAGTTCTACATCCTTTCTTGCTACCTAAGACTTTTATCTTAGCTACATTTACTTTAAACCTCTTCATTCTGGGTCCTGCTTCCATGTTTGAGACTTGTAACTTTTTGATTGATTCACCTTTGAGAACTAGGTTGTTGACATACAGGAGTTACCACAGCCAATCTTGAATTTTTCTGTTATGACTTGGATATCTATAATAAACAGATGGGAGCTGAGAGTACCTACCTGCATGCTAAATTCCATACTGAATTTATTGCTAACTCACACCTTGATGACAGCATCTCTACATGGCTCTCACAAGCCATTCATCTATATCCAGTTTTTTTAATAACCACCAGACTACAAAACACGAAACACTACCAAAGACCTTCTCCAGGTCAATTTGCTTTCTTGCTTTTAACTAAAAGCTGATATTACTTTATGGAGTAAAGGACATCAGTAATTCCCCATCATGGCACCAAGCTGAACTGCATTTCATGTAAGCTAATTCTCTTCCTACTTAAGCTCCTTCCTACTGCAGCTCTTTTTGTCTATAAGTGATACTTCTGTAGTTGCTCCTTTCTTGAGCATTGCTTTTATCTCTTGTAGCAGTTGACAATGATACCTCTACAATAGTTATATGGGACAACACCTCTGAACTACTTAATTAACTATGCAAGTGATTAGTGCATGTCCTACTTCACCTGATATTTTTAGTATCTCACCAATTCTCCCTGATGGTTCAGTTCTTTCCTTAATGGTTATTTAGAACCTATAGTTGTTTCTTCTTTGGTAGTCTCTCACCTACACAATTCTCTGTATTCAACATAGCTGCCTCTTCCAATACCTCTCTTTTCTCAGCAAGTATACCTCTTACATTATGTACATGCTTTCAGTCCCATGTTTAGATTCAGATGCGCTGCTTTGCATTCTGAAACACCTCACACCTTCCAGCCTTATATCACAAACCTCTTACTTTCTACTTCTATTTATCTGCTATTGTTCCTTGCTCCCCTCTTTATTCCTTTCTTTTCAGACCTGTCTCTTAATATTTTTCTACTTTTCTATGCATTTACGTATTGATCTACAAAATCTGTGTGTTTATACAACAATATTTAATCTCATGCCTTCTGAAAATAAGATTAAATAATATAGTGCTACAATGTAACTAATTTAATTTTAAAGTATTTCTCTGTTTAAAGTAAATCTGTACATAAGGAAAATAATCTGTAAGTCTCTTACATCCATAAAGTTTCATTACAGAAATTTTCTGTCTTTCTGTTTAATCACTTACCATTAGGGTGGAATGGGAGCTGCACTTCTGAAGAAGCCAGAAAAAGTTAAAGAGGTATGTTTAAAATTAATTCTATATTATTGTTCTGCAAATAAACTTCCTTCTTATTTCAATAAAATCTCAGTCGGCAGACTGATTTCCTTGTTCTGTTAGTTCTTGGTGCTTCACTAACTAGATAATTCATTATATTTTTTTCTGATTAATATCTCTAAACTGCTTCTAATTACATAATATTCAGACAGTTCTGAAGGTTCTGAGAAAAATGTGTGTTAAATCAGTGGAAAAGTTCTGTTTGTACAAG